>NC_064631.1:284715609-285018813 GCF_023864275.1 Schistocerca cancellata | reverse complement strand
TCCTCAAGTACATCACCCTTGTATAGACCCTCTATATATTCCTTCCAACTTTCTGCTTTCCCTTCTTTGCTTAGAACTAGGTTTCCATCTGAGCTCTTGATATTCATACAAGTGGTTCTCTTTTCTCCAAAGGTCTCTTTAATTTTCCTTTAGGCAGTACCTATCTTACCCCTAGTGACATATGCCTCTACATCCTTACATTTGTCCTCTAGCCATCCCTGCTTAGCCATTTTGCACTTCCTATTGATCTCATTTTTGAGACGTTTGTATTCCTTTTTGCCTGATTCATTTACTGCATTTTTATATTTTCTCCTTTCATCAATTAAATTCAATATTTCTTCTGTTACCCAAGTATTTCTACCAGTTCTCATCTTATTGCCTACTTGATCCTCTACTGCCTTCACAATTTCATCTCTCAAAGCTACCCATTATTTTTCTTCTGTATTTTTTCCCCATTCTTATCAATCGTTCCCTAATGCTCTGCCTGAAACTCTCTACAACTTCTGGTTCTGTCAGTTTATCCAGGTCCCATCTCATTAAATTCCCACCTTTTTGCAGTTTCTTCAGTTTTAATCTACACTTCATAACAAATAGATTCTGGTCAAAGTCCACATCTGCCCCTGGAAATGTCTTACAATTGAAAACCTGGTTCCTAAATCTCTGTCTTACCATTATATAATCTATCTGAAACCTTCCAGTAGTTCCAGGCCTCTTCCATGTATACAACCTTCTTTCGTGGTTCTTGAACCAAGTGTTAGCTATAATTAAGTTATGCTCTGTGCAAAATTCTAACAGGCGGCTTCCTCTTTCATTCCTTACCCCCAATCCACATTCACCTACTACCTTGTCTTCCTTTTCCTATCAAATTCCAGTCACCCATGACTATTAATTTTTTGTCTCCCTTCACTATCCAAACAGTTTCTTTTATTTCATCATACATTTCATCAATCTCTTCGTCATCTGTGGAGCTAGTTGGCATATAAACTTGTACCACTGTGGTAGGCGTGGGCTTCGAATCTATCTTGGCCACAATAATGCATTCACTATGCTGTTTGTAGTAGCTTACGTGCATTCCTATTTTTTTATTCATTATTAAACCTACTCATGCATTACCACTATTTGATTTTGTATTTATAACCCTGTGTTCACCTGACTAGAAGTCTTGTTCCTCCTGCCACCGAACTTCACTAATTTCCACTATATCTAACTTTAACCTGTCCATTTCCTTTTTTAAATTTTCTAACCTACTTGCCCTATTAAGGTATCTGACATTCCACACTCCGATCCGTAGAACGCCACTTTTCTTTCTCCTGATAACGATGTCCTCCTGAGTAGTCCCCACCCGGAGATCCGAATGGGGGACTATTTTACCTCCGGAATATTTTACCCAAGAGGACACCATCATCATTCAACTATACAGTAAAGCTGCATGCCCTCGGGAAAAATTATGGCTGTAGTTTCCCCTTGCTTTCAGCCGTTCACAGTACCAGCACAGCAAGGCCATTTTGGTTAGAGTTACAAGGCCAGATCAGTCAATCATCCAGCTTGTTGCCCCTGCAACTACTGAAAAGGCTGCTGCCCCTCTTCAGGAACCACACGTTTGTCTGGCCTTTCAGCAGATACCCCTACATCGTGGTTGCATGTTTGGTATGGCTATCTGTATCACTGAGACATGCAAACTTCCCCAGCAACGGCAAGGTCCATGATTCATGGTTGAATATAGAGATCAGTTATCCAGCTCAGTTATCCTCATAAAGACTGCTTACAAAATTTTGAGAACCAGTATTTGGTGAAGAATCTAAAATATCCTTCTACCCTCTGTGTGTTGTTCCTGTAGGAACTGCGAAGTCCAGTTACGTGGCCCAGAGAAGCATTCTCCCTATGCGGAATGGGAATAAACCATAACATGATAGCATGTTGTACAATTGGAAGTACACACTGCCATGCAAATCACAGTGGTTTGCTGAGTTTGTGTGTAGATGTAGAGGTATTTCGTCTAATGTATGATTTTTCCTGTGGCTTATTAAAAAATTAGATAGAGTTTCAAGATACCTGATGCATACTCACTGAAACATACAGCAAAAGGAGTACATATAGGGGATGTGATGATTATGAGGGGTGGCCAATAAGTAATGCCATACATTTTTTTCTGAAAGCACATTGGTTTTATTCAGGTTCCCAATACACTGTTTTATTCCTCACTCCTCTAGCTACAAAACCCTACATTTCGACATAATCTCCGTTCAATGAAGTGGCTTTACACCACCTTACTGGAAGGGGCCGTATGCCCGCATGGTACTGCTCTACTGGTCAGCATTAGAACCACTGTCTTGCTGCATCAATAACCTCTCTATCATCCACATATTGTTTACTGTAGTGTGCATCTTTCACTAAGCCAAATAGGAGGAAGTCAGAAGGTGAGAGATCCAGGCTGTAGAATGGATGATGAAGAACAGGCCAGGGAAGTTGTATGAGCTCCTCTGGGGTGGGCAGATTTGTGTGAGGTCTTGAGTTGTCTTGAAGAAGAAGTTCATTTGACTTTTTGTGGTGACAAACATGCTGAAGTCGTTTCTTCAATTTCCTGAAAGTAGTACAATACACTTCTGGGTTGATTATTGCACCATGAGTGAGGAAAAAAAAACAGAATAACCCTATCAGAGTCCTAGAAGACCATCACCTCACTTTACTGGTTGAGAGTGCAGCTTTGAACTTTTTCTACGGAGGAGATGTAGTGTAGTGCCAGTCTATGGATTGCCGTTTTGTTTCCACTTCAAAGTGATGAACCTGTGTCTCATTGCCTGTGACAATACTCAACAAAAAATTGTCATGATCACAAACAGTTCCACACAGATGGTCTGTCATTGATCATTAGGATCTTCTGTTGGGCAGTGAGGAACCCAGCAGGGACACATGTTTGAGGGCTACAACTGGTGGACAGGTGCCTCAGTAATACCAAGAGATATGTTCTGTTGTGCAGCAAGGTGTGTGATTGTGATCTGTCAGTCACCTTGAATGAGAATGACTGCACGTTACAACCTGCAGGAGTCACAGCTGTGTATGGTCAGCTGGCAAGAGGGTGATCTGACAGGTTTGCGAGACCTTGTTATGATGATGAAAGACACCTCGCCCAATGACTCACTGTGCCTTTGTTCACCGCTTGGTCTCCGTAGACATTGTGCAAGCATTTATGAGTATCTGCAGTGCTCTGGTTTATCACCAAAAGAAATTCAATGACAGCTCTCTCCTTGGACTGCACCTCTGATACAGATGCCATTTTGAAAGCTATTTATAGTGCTGCCATGTATTCCAACTTCATCAAACTATATGGGCTGAGGTGGAAATACTCCATGATGTCCCATAACAAATTCTCCATTTTTTTCAAATGAAATTGTCCAAGGAAAAAAATGTGTTGCATTGAACACTGCTTGTAAATCATAAATTTTTTGCAACAAAACCTGAGAAGTTATCTATCTCCAGGAGTGCAATGGCTTTTATAATATAATACATCATGAGACAGATGAAAACCAAGAACAGAATTTACATTCCCCAGGAGTTAATCTTTATTATAAGAAAACCAGTATGTCTAAAGAAATGTCAACATTTAATCTGATAATAAATATGCCTTGATGAAGAATTTTCAGTTCAGGTTAATAATCAGCAACTAGGAAAAAAAAACAAGATTTACACTTTGTATTAGCATTAAACAATGCAATTTATGTAAATATTTGTGACTTAAGACAGTGGTTTGTTAATCTTTATGTACATAATGTCATAACTTCTACATTATTTGCTTTCTGTTCTAACAACTTTGAATAGTAATAGTCATATCATAATCTAATATTATCTTTTCCTGATAATTTAATGTTGTATGATATTAACATTAAATCAGAAGCTCATTATGTGGATACTGAGGAACACCATAATTAACTATATCCCATTCTGAATTTAAGGTACACCTACACATTTTAATGATGATTATTTGTTTCCCGCAATTTTGATAAGGACCAACAAAATAAGGAGGACATTCTGTCAGTAATTCAATACTTCGATAACAAAGTTCAAAGTGTCATACTAAATATGCCCTCAGAGTCCTCAGTGGCATTGTCTTCTAAAGTATAAAGATTTTTATAATTCAGTTCAAAGTGTGTATTTGCTTTGATTGCCTGGAATGTCTATTTAGTGGCTGTTCTATAATTCTTTTCTGACTTACTGTGTTATGTTAAGAAAGAATCCGTTGATACTGTTGGCAGTATTGAACAATGAAGATAAATTTTAGTGAAAGATTTGGAAATATTTCTGTTTATGCTGCTTTTTATGTTTTTTAGCTTTTAAGAAATTAATTTAATATTGTGACATGTTTGTTAGATGTCTTAATGTACATGACATTCATTAATATTCACAATTAATCATTTTCAGAATAAAATTCAGATGTCAATTGTACAATCAGGAAATTTACAGGGCTACTGTAAATTATACATTCATTTACAACTTTATATATTTTATGAAGTATTACATGTGCAAATGTAACTGATGCATGAAAAGAACTGCAAACTCACTGAATTTGCATTGTGCTCACTAGTTGGTGTTATGAGTGCGGTGTATTGGGAAATTGGTGATGAAGCAAGAACAGAGTTTTTATATGTTGGAATATGCAAGATGTTTATCTGTTACTATCATGCAGCATTTATTTAGAAGGAATTATGGAAGACAACTGCCATGTAATCAGAACACTGCGCATTGGTATTGACAATATAGAGACACTAGTTCTTTCTCTAAACAGAAAAGTACCTGTCAACCAGTCTGCCAGATGCAACTGTGGAGAAAGTGAGTGAAAGTTTCATATGCAGTCCAAAAAAATTACTGGTCCACACAAGCCATGAACTAGGAATACCACAGCAATCTGTGTGGAAAATTGTGAGACAGTGGTTACATTTCTGTACTGTCTGCAGCTCATGCAACAATTAAAACTGGAAGATTATGGCTGGTGCTCCAGTTTTGCATCACAATTCAGAAAGCACTTGAGGATTACCATTTTACCTCCAAGCTGATATTCAACAACAAAGCAACCTTCCATTCACCTGGAAATGTTAATCACCACAATATGAAAGGGTGGGGCACAGAAAAGCTTCATAAAAGTGGAGCACACAAACGAGATTTGCCAAAGGTTAATGTTTTCTGTGCAGTGTTGAAGACAATGCAGTATGCTCCATTTTTCTTCTGTGAAAAGACTGTGACAGGCACCTCTTACTTTGATATATTGCACTTTTGATTGTTTCCACAGCTGACTGCTGATTCTGAGAATTTCATGTTCCAATAAGATGGGACACTTCCTCATTGGAACATCTACATTTGTCACTACCTAAATGATGAACTCCCACATCACTGGATTGGGCACAGCAGTGAAGATTATGTGGCCCTGATTCCTTGCCCCCACCACAGGCTTCCTCTCATAATGCTGTGAGACTTTTCCCTTTGTAGTACATTAAGGACCCCCACTTCCAAGAACAGTAGAACAATTCAGATAATCTATCGATGCTGCTGTGATGACCATTGAAGGGATGTTGCTGCATAAGGTATAGAAAAAAACTTGACTACCCGTTTGGACATGTGTCGCATGACCAGAGGGTGACTTATAGAACATGTGTAGAATGCAAAATGTAAATTTCGTGAGTTTACAGTCCTCTTCATTCATCAATAATATTTGTATATGTAATACTTTGGAAAATATAGAACTTTGAAAACAAATGAATCATGTGTAGTAGCCTTGTATTTTGCTTTACTGGTTTGAACAGATTAATCTGTCACCTTCAGAAGCTTAATATTGGTTTAGCAAATTTCAGTATGTTCTTCATTGTCATTGTAAATATTGTTTGTGATAATTATAAACACAGATTGATAATTATCACGTACAATATGTACTTTTTCCAGCATTGTCAAGGCCCTATGCTTCTGTCAAAGAGATACTGAAATGGCTTTATGCTTCTGAACCTATATTAAGCTTCTGAAGATGACAGATAAATCTGCAGAAACCAGTAAAGCAAAACAAATTTCCTGTTTGTGCAAGTGCTGACTGAATTTTATTCTGAAATATGTACCACAGCTGCTGAGAAAATAATAGCCCTGAATAAAATCATAGAAATTATTACGCTCAAACAAGATGGGCTGATAATTGTTGTTTCCTCTCCCTGTGTATAGGATGCAGGAGAAATGGTGAAAAGCATCCCTGGAAGCATGTTGATTGCAATACGTTTACTTCGTACGTCTAATGATACAAATGTTTTGGCTGGTGTATGTGCTGTCTTGGCCAGGATAGCACTGGACAAGGAGAACCTGGCTATTATAACAGACCATGGAGTGGCAACTGTACTAGCTAAGCATGTAACAACAGTAAGTGTGATGTGGTTTCTGGTTTCTAAATCTGTGGCTACAATATGTTGTTTCCAAGTAACTGCAGCTTTTGAAAGTACCTATGCAACTCACCAAAATCTCTTTTGAGAAAGTAAATATATGATGGATAAAAGGGGGAAACCACAGGAATTTTGATAATTTCTGCTTTCTGTCATGGTAAAAAAGGGATAAACTCAAAATCTGATGCTTAGTTGTGTCGAAAGCTATTCACACTTCATAAATTTATTATTCATTCTGAATAATAATTTTAGAGTCTTGTTTCAAATTGCTCATTCATTATTTGTATTGTAGTTGTTGTTGCTTTTATCAATGATTTGAGCAATTAATATCACGCTACAACAGTATTTCCTTTTATTTTGCTGTGTCTGGTGTTTACCTGTCTTCAGCATTACTTCAAGCATTGTCCTCCCCTATGCTGAGCGGTCAGCGTGAGGGAATGCTATGCTAAGGGTTTAATTCCTGGCTAGGTCGAAGATTTTCTCTGCTCAGGTACTGAGTGTTGTGTTGTCTTCATCATCATCATTTCATCCCCATTGACGCCAGGTTGCCAAATTAGTGTCAACTCGAAAGACTTGCACCAGGCGACCGGTCTACCTGACAGGAGGCCCTAGCCACATGACATTTCATTTCATTTCATTTCACTTCAAGCATTTTCTGACGTGCTTCCTTTGTTCTTCATAATTCCATGCACATGAGGGATGATTAAGTGATGATGCCTAGGTATCCTTTAAGAACAGTTTTATTACAGCATCACAACACTACCAAGTTCCACAGAAAACAGAACAACAACTGGTATGATCGTCCTAGCAAAGTTGTTGATGTGATGCAGTGTATGCTTGGCAGGAAGCTCCAATGGATGGACCATCGGTTGTGGCCAGCTTCTGACCCAGAGCTGAGGAAAGTGCTCTCTGCTGAAGGTTGCGCCATAACTAATGTACACAGCAGGCAGAGGAATATCCATGGGTGCTTGATGTCCATATGACCCACATATACAGGCTAGTTCACTTGATAGCAGTGCTGCCATTGCTGCCGGGGGTGCCACCTCTGAATGATGATGGTGCCTCTGATGGCATCTGCTAGCATTTAGCCTGTCAAAATATGGTTTGCAATCAATACCATGTCCATAATATACAATGTGCAAGTGAGGAGCATAAACAGTCTCTGAAAGGAGGACCACCTGTGGGGTGCAGACATTGATCTGGAAGCTGAAGTGGTCAGTGGCAGTGAGATACTTGACTTCCCTTTGTCCTCAAAGAAAATATTATGGAGCCTTCTTGATACTAGGAAAAAGATTCTGAAAGGTGTACCTCAGCTGGGGGTGGTGGGCCAACCAAAGAAGATCATAGTGCCAGCTGATGTCCTCAATTGGTGCAGAGGGCATCCAAGGCTGAGGGGAACTTTTGGTGGCTCTCTCCGATGCTTGTAACGGAACATATTAAAGGCTTACTGTACCGAAGTATGCGATACCCTCCAAATTCAACCAGTTTAACGAGTATTTATGATTATAGAAAAGTTATTGTGTATGTTAACAATGATTGCATAACATGTCTCCATAAACAGTCAACCCATTAAATTATACTGAATAACTGACCCACAAAAAAGTTAATATCACTTGATCACTGATACAGCAAATGTCATAATGTAAAAAAACTAAGTCCATCTTAAATAATTAATATGAAGTACGAAAAATAGTGGCCAACTTAGGTATTTTGGATCTCCTTAAATAAAAATCACCCAGTGAAACCTATTTGTTCACTAGGAGCGTTTTTACTCAGTATTCATGTAATCAATCCTATTTTAGACGAAAACCAATGTAATTCTTAATAATTTATGTTATTTACTTATTTATGCAAATTAGAGAAGTCAATTGACAAACTTCTAAAAAACGGCCTTTTTGTAACAAAGAATTATTCTGTCAAGTCAACAAATCTGTCTGTCATTTTAATAACATGTTAAATTATGTCACTTGATGCAAATTAATAACTTTTCTGCACAAATTATGATAACAGATGTACATGTGACTTATAAACTATATCTCTTTTTAGTAGTTCTTTGACAATGTTATAAATACAAGCAGCAAGAAGGGTCGGGAGGCAGTCGGAATGCCACTTTGGTAAAGTGTGTTTGTGTGTTATTGTTTGAGGTGGATAAACAATGCAGAGAACATGTAAAGGAAGTACTACTTTGTGTTGTGTCATGGTCTTTGGTGGACAGTGGAATTAAGATGGCCACCAGAGTAATAAATATTTGAAGTTTACATATTTGTTGGTTTCGCTCGTTCTTTATCATCAAAAGCACATAAAAAACACGGGACCTCATGTTTTTAACCCTAGACAACCAGATTTAGAGCCAGCATCAGCATCGAGACATGGCAGCGATCCAAAAGTAGCAGCGATTACCACAACACAATGCATTTTAATGGCGCCAACCTAACATCAAGTGCTAACAAGCTCCGTAAATGGGAGTGAAATAGTGCGATTATAGCAATTAGCAATATCTACGACTAGGTGACCATTACATGCTGTACCCTAAAATTCAGGACTCGAAGCTGGGAAGCAGTATCTTCAGATACGGTGGGTGGTCCAGATCAGGATTTGAAGCTTTTTTTGAGGGGGGGGGGGAGGCAAGAGAACTGTGGTGCCGAAAGTGCAGACTGATGTAGCTAGCTGCTGGATTGGTCCAGAAGGAGGGATCACAGGGTCAGAGATGACCAGTCAGTGACCCACACAAGCAAACCCCATGACTGATGGAGCTAATTGGTGAGGCACATGTACACTGCTGGAAACAGGTGAGGAAAACCACAAAACCAGTCTGTGAAGTGAAGACACTGAGGGGCCAGCATGGCATCGGCGGGTGCTGGCGGCACTGGGAGGCAGAGCTTCACCAATGTGACCACCAGAAGAGTGACGATACCACTGGTGAACGTGATGTCAACGAGGTGCCAGTGGCACTGGCAGAGAGGGCTTGACCATTGCGGCCCCTGGCACAATTCTGCAACAGAAATGGAGAACCAGCAGCACTGGGAGAGTGGTACAGTTATCACTGGAAAATAAAAATGTGTGAAGATAGTGGGTAAGAGAGAAGGACATGCCCAAAGGGCAGAGAGAGGAACAGGTGCCAGAAGCACCACAGGCACCAAGAACAACAGTTGAAAGGCCCAGAAATGTGAAGACAGAAAAATGTTACAGAACAAAGTGTGCCACTGAACGTGAAGGATGTTCAAAGGGCATAAAGTACAGTGTGTGTAGAAGCACACTAAAGGAACAGACCAGCAGAGAAAACTATTCGAGGGAATGTGAAAAACATTTTGAGATGTAAACTGACACTGGGGCTTGAGATGGCAAAAACTACTACCAGTGCCCTGGAGAAATGGAAAAGATGACTTGTTTAGAATCATGAGAATGCACGAATGAAATGCAACAATGAAAAAAATTTATGCTGCAACAAACAAGAAAAGCTGTACACCACAAGAAGGGGAAGAAGCAAACATAATGAGGCACCAAGGGAGCTGATAAAAACAGCATGTAGCCACATGTAACCCAGAAGAAGAAGGTGTCAGGTGTTGTGCTGCACCTGCAAGGATGGCCGCCATGGCTTTATCTTCTCGAAGTGGGTGGGGCAGCATCAGGCTCAGTCAATGGGCACGGATCAAGCAGGATGCAGCTGGAGCCTGGTCTGAGTGCTGTAATGCCAGAGGATTACACTGAGAAATGTTGCTTGTACTCTTATCACCATCTTGTAGCTGGGCCTCTGCCCACCCTCGATTAAAGGGCTGGCCACGATTGCACGAGCATCAGGCATAGCTGGAGGGGGCCACCAGCCAAGTAGCAGATGTGACTGCAGCACGGACATGGAGCTGGCACTGGAGCCAGGGAACATTAACCATTTTTGCCATCTTTTGTATCCTTTATTTTAACTGCATGCACATGATTCATGATTGAATAACAATTCCCAGGTAGCGTTTAAGAACATTTTTGCTATAGCATCAGAACAAAGTCAAGTTCCACATAAAACAGAATAACAACTTGTGATGAAGCAAGCTGGGATATTTTTACTTCCCCTCTTGTTTTACGATCTGCCTCCTTAAAATTCATTTTTTCAATTTTAACTGATTACCGTTGACATACATGAATATAATCTGCATTTCATATAAGAGAACTATTGGTCCTCAATTTTAAAGAATATAACACAAGATCTAATTTTGGGCTTAGTTTTATTTATGTAATTGATTTTCTTATTTATTTATTTTAACTATCCCTAGTTAGTATCTTTTATTGTAGGGTGAAATCAGTAATTGTTTCATAAAATAAATTCTATTGTTGACATAATAACAAATATAAATTCTGTAATAATTGTAAACATTTGGAAGATGAAATACTAGTAGTCTGTTTGGCTCTCTTCAAAAACATGTTAGCAAAGCCAGCCCTTAATTAATTCCAAAGTAATTAACAGTTTTGTCAAAAGTATTGTCTGCTTAACTATATATGTTAATTTCATGATTTAAACAAATAATTCAACCTAACTCTTGCAGTAGAAGAAACTGTTAAAATGATGCAATTTTTTGATGTATTCATTTAATTTAATGAGTTAAGTTTTAACTGTAATTTCTGTACATTTAACTTTAACCCTCGCATTACCAAGCAGGGTATTCTGACTACCCCAGGTTGATTTTTTCCCTTTAATAATGTTATCCGAAGGGCCACATGCCTGTGGTTTCATGAGTTTGTACGAAAATGATTGATGTTGAATTCACACTCACGACTGTCTAATTTTTCTGGCTTTATCATTGTTATTCAAGTCATTTATTGGTGGGATTGTGAGACTACCACACATGGTATGAAACATCTTATTTTCTTATTTGTAGAAAAAGAAGATTTTGGGAAATATATCTGTCATTCAACTTCTTTGTTGAGTTCTGCCATAGATCCAATGTTTGTTATTGTTGCTGGTTAGTATTGTTGAGTTGAATTTGACGTTCACTGTTGAGCTGACATTACACAAGTCAGTATTTCATCTGCAAGTGAGGATGTCCAAAGGACTTTCTAGCAAAGAGATCATGGAAATTCCATACAACTCTGATGTCAGTGATGATGAAAATGAATGGGACATTGATAATGAACTGAATGAATATATGAAACCTCTTGACAAAGACCATATCATAGCATCAGATGAAGCTGACGATGAAATATCAGAAGACACTACACATTCACGTGAACAAGTAGAAGAAGAAGAAGAGGATGATGAAGAAGAAGACAAAGACCCTGGAGATTTGTTTGTTTCTAGGGGTGGACTACAATTTTCCAGCGAACCACCAAAAGGTGGGCAGTGTCGATGTCGCAACATTTTGAACGTAACACTTGGCCCAGTGAATGATGGAAAAACAGTCAAAACAATAACAGAGTCATTTTTATTATTTATCTCTCCAGAAATCGTGAGCATCATTGTAGAAGAAACAAACAGGGAAGACAAATGAGTAATTTCTTTGTGGAATGCAGCTCATTCTTCGAACAAAACGACATGGAGAGATATAAATGCAACTGAAGTGTACACTGTATTAGCAATTCTAATAGGAGCTGGTCGAACACATAGACATTGCACAAGTGCTTCCGATCCATGGGGAGGTAATGTTGCCTTTCGGCAACCATTGTTTTCTGCTGCCATGTCAAGAAACCTATTTTTGTCTATACTGAAATTCTTGCGATTTGACAAGAGAGACACAGGAGCCCAGAGAATTGAAGAAACCAAGGACAAGCTACAAGTCATCAGGGCAGTGTTCGACAAAATTCAATCTAACTTGTGTAACAGGGTGTATACGACCCGGGACAATCGGGAAATCCAGGAAAAACCCGGGAATTTTTCAGAATTCCGGGAATTTTTCATTGTTTTAGCTTTCAGTTAAATTTTTGTAATTTTGACTGCAGAATTGATTCTCTAGCAAAGAATTTTATTGTATCCTGCTACTGGAGAATGATACTGCAGCAATAAAATATAAACGAGAGGGAAAAAATAAAACTTTAGTGGCAAAGGAAATGTGCAATTTACAACAACAAAAAACCGTGCACGCACAAGTGTCTGCAAATAGCAAAAATATGTCAAAGGCCGTAGGGCGCAGACTGTAATTCTTCGTAACAATAAACAATTCTTCGTAACAATAATAACAATAAACAATGACGTTACAACTGTTCACATTAGGTTCGTTTGACCAATTGCCAGTGGTCTGTTGCGCATGCGCATTTGACTCGCGTATTAAGCAGTACCTTCTCCCGCTACTTGAAGTTTGGCTGTTAGCTGTGTCGGTAGTAGCAGCAAGCAGCCAGATGCAAACGAGAAAATTTTTTCTTGCGCGCCCTAGCTCCTAGATTCACGCTTGCACAGAGTTGTCTGACTTGTAGTGGGGAGGGGGTTAACCTCCAAGTGATCCGTGTTTACGTTAAGTGACTTCGCTGCTTCTCTTCATGTACAGCTCCCACGTCAAATGAAAACAAAATGGATTTCTGTGGCCGGGAGCTATCAAGTGAATTAAAATACATTCACATAATTACGGAGGGCAAAAATATATTATTAATTTCAGTTTTCTGATTTTATTTTATTTCCAAGTTAGTAGCAGTCAAGCATTAATCGCCTTGCAGAACAGTGAAGTTATTTTTGCAAGTTTGCTAAAGAAATTTGGCTTTATTAATCTTTCCCCCGAGGCAATAATTTTATTTCAAACGAAGTGTTTCATTCTACAGTATTGTCTAGTTCCAACTGTTCGCTGAATTTCAAGTGCACGTTATCATCTTCTGCCATATATGGCATTATGCCATAATAAAGAACCAAAAATGAGATCGTAGAGTACTGGTGCTCCAAGGAAATTTACATCCCAAAAACCACACTGAAAAGCTTAATATCAGATGGGACCTACTTCATTGTGAATCTGGAAAAAGCCAATCTGCACTGCAAGCCGAATTATGCATTTTAGTATGGTTTACGAAATTCTGATGCTCTTTGGAGTATCCTCTGATGCACTATTTCTTTTATGGTGTAATGTAAGCTCTCTTAGTGCTTTATACACACAAACATATGGGCTTCCTACACCACTGCAGTTGCACAAGCACAATAATGTCTGTTTTCTGCTGCTCTCTGGCAACTGGTAAATCGAACCTATTTCTACCAGTCTCCGGATAGTATTGCGAACGGTAGTTAAAAAAGCGTTACTTTAGAAAGTAAATTTTTTTTTACGCAAGATGAATTATGTTACGTGTGAGAAAGTGGGATGGATATCTAAATCACAGAGCGTTCGAAACTGAACAGTTTGAGGACCAGCCACTTACAAGAATTTGGAGCAGAGACATATATATCATAATTTTAAATTTACTAGCACATTTGTGTGATGTGTCTTAAAGTATAACACACGCAAAAAAAGATCAATATTACATGTGAAAGCTTAGCTTCTGTTGTAGCGTGTTAATCTTAGAGACTAACATTATATGTGAAAGCTTAGCTTTTCTTGTAGATATACGGTACTGTGTACATTAATGTAAACCGTTAACTTTTCCTCTTGCATGTTACCAGTGACCTTGCTATTGGCTGACTATAAGACATGTCCTATGTTCTGAATAGCTGCTGTCATCGGCTGACGAGATCTCGTGGCTTGAGATATGACTCGCTTACAAAAGGACATCGCAACCTCGGTTTCAACACTCCGGAAACTAACGTGCTGTGTTTGGTGCAGTTGGAATTTACACTTTCGTAATACCGAAATATGCAACGTATATATTGCTGCAAATCAAAGGTCTTTCCAAAACTTATCTCCTTTTTTTATTATTAAAAGTCTCTCCAAAACTTCTTTGCCCTGTCTTTTCTTTTTTTCCGGGATGTTCTATGCGATTATATAAAACGTTAACCATTCAAAGGATTGATAAGTTTTACAGTTCTGAGGGAAAATCTACGGAAAACCTACTGTCACTTAGCACAGAAAAAGTGTATTTTCGCCCGGGAAAAAGCATATTTTTTAAACGGGATATCCGGGATTTTTTTTTTTCCTTGTCCCCGTATACACCCCGTGTAAGAACTTCTATCCTCATGAATACGTGGCTATTGATGAACAATTAGCAACGTACCAATGAAACTGCCCTTTTAGGGTTTTGTATTGAAGAGCAAGCCTGACAAGTATGGGATTCAAATTTGGCTTTGTGATGATGTGAAGACATCTTACTTATTACGGCTCCAAATTTACACAGGAATGGTGGACAATACTCGGGAAGTGAATCAAGGACAGAGAGTTGTTTTGGATCTGATGGAACCATTTCTAAATAACGGTCATGGCGTAACAACTGATAATTTTTTCTCCAGTTTTCCATTGGCTGCTGATCTACAAAAAGGAAACATGACATTGGTTGGTACCTTGCTTTCCAATAAGAAAGAGATTCTGAAGGAATTCTTGCCAAACAGAAAGAGAGAAGTTCACTCTTCAATGTTTGGTTTCACAAATGACTTGACCCTAGTTTTCTATGTTCCAAAGACGGGAAAGGCAGTAATACTACTCTCTACTCAGCATAACGAGAGACAAGTGAGTGATGAAGAAAGTGAACACAAACCCGAAATCATACTGCACTACAACAAAACCAAAGGTGCTGTAGATAATGGAGACAAAATGACAAGAAAATACAGTTGTGTTAGCGGTACGAAGCGGTGGCCACTAAGAATCTTCATGGAAATGATAGATAGCACTGAATGCATATATTCTGTACACTCAAAGATTTTCTGAATGGCAGAAGAATAACCAAAGCCGACATAAACTCTTCACGACTGAACTGGAATTTGGACTCAGCAAAGGCAACAGGGAAGAAAGAGCCAAAAATAAGAACGGTAATCATAAGGATGTACAAGATGCACTGAAAGCTTGTGGTATTGCAATTCCTACAGCAGTGATCCAGATCCAGTGTTCCAAGTTACCAACGCCACTACGAAGTCAAGATTGCAAGAGAACGAAGATCGGAAAACAAGATTCTGTTGTGTAACATGCAAGAAACCTGTTTGTAATATACACAGAGAAGAAACTGTTTCTGTGAAGTGCATGCAGTGCAAAAATGTACTTGACTGAAAAGTGGAAAAAAGCCTTGTGTTATTTTACTGCAGTGACTGTTGAGGTACATAGATTATTAATTTTCTGTTCATTGAGTACTGAATTTAGTGAAAGATATAAAAAAATTTTGTGCTTTGTATCTGTGATCTGATTAAATACTTATTATAACCTCAAAAGCCGTTTTTCAATAATAAATAAACCCATTCAATGGAAATAACGAAATCTGAGAACAAATATTACAATAAAACACAAAATTCTTTTGGGGTAGTCCAAATACCCCGCTTGGTAAAATAAAGGTGTGAAAAAGCTTGGTAATGGGAGGATTAAACAATGTGTAGTTTCAGCACCTATTATTGTGACGATATATGAGGGCCCAGTTTTTGGTCACAAGTCAGTTAGTCCATGGCCGAGTTTCAGACGAGGAAACTGTGTTGATTAAAATGACAACAATGTATCAACTTAACAGTGAAATAAGTGTTATACCAATAGGCCGTGAGTTAAAGCAATAACAGTGCCTGTTCCATGTGTTCCTTTCTATTCTTCAAGACCTGTGAACTTTTTGGTTAGGTTTTTACTGCTCATAGATGTTCAACAGGAAACAACTGTAGCAGTATGTGGATGTTCACCTGCTAACAATTAATGAGGCTTATGGGAAGCTAGAACAGTAGTGCACTGGCCTTATGTATATATAACTGTGTATTATTGCAGGGTTGTGAAAAGTGAAAGTAAAAGACTATGAAATGCAACTGCGCATCTGTTGTTTACATTATTTACAGTAGTCAGTGTCCAAATTACAAATCCCATTTTTTCAGCCCGTGTAGCAATGCAGTATGTCGACACCGAGGACAACAAATGAAGAAATAAATGAAGCAGGCAGAACCGCTACAAACTGAGATGATCATCCTTGATCTGATGGGAATAACAGAATCAAGGTCTTCAGGGTCATTGGTCATGATGATCACAATAGCATAAATACACAGTCAAAGTCCACTGTAGCAAGACTAGTCTGTGGTGGACTATCATCCCTGTTGGCAGACAGATGAATGTCGCTGTTGTGGTGTGGTGTAGATTTGGCAGGAAGCTCCAATGGATGGACTGCAGACTGCAGCTTGCTCTTGGCCTGGAACTGAGTGAAGTGCTGCCTGCTGGTGGTTGAGCCATGACTTAGGTACACAGCAGGCAGAAGAATACCTGTTGGCACTCAGTGCCACATTACACACTAATATCGTAGCTATTTCCCTCTATAGCAGTGCCACCGTTTCACCTGATAGCTTTTAGTCAGTCAGCAAATTGTTTCTAATCAGTACTGTGTTCATAACATATGATGTACGAGTACTTTCAATATGCATAAACAGTCTATTGTGACAGTGCCACGAGATTTAAAAGTGCCGCTACGTCAGTACGCGAACACGGCGATAGAGGCGCTCCGCAGCTCGGCTGAGCGCGGGAGCACCACCTAGCAATGAACGGCGCTGGCCGCATGTCACGGCACGGCAGTTGAGTGACAGATACAGAGTTGATAGCATGAAACTCACTATTGTTTCTACGTTTGTATATCCACGCAAATTATTAGTGAATTAAAGGTTATAACACTTTTTGGCGACGAGGATGGGATATTTTTTTTCCTGCGTTGGGGAATTGTGCGTTCATGTCTGGGCAGACATGGAACAGCTTCTGCAAGTGCTCATTGAACAACAAACACAGCTGACGGCTGCTATTCAGGCGTTGTCGACATTGCTTACTCATCATCTGTCTTCCTCTTCTCCGCCTCCGTTCCCTCCTTACAACGAGGCCGCTGAAGACTGGGAGGATTATGAGAAGCGTTTGCGGCAACACTTCTTGGCTTTCGGCGTTGTCGACGCTCCTATGTGTAAGTCGTTATTTCTATCTTGGATTTCCCCATGGATCTATCAGCTGCTATCTCAGTTAGCCCCTCTGCGGGAACCTGCCTCTCTGTCCTTCCAGGAAATGTGTGACTTATTGTCTAACTATTACCGAAAAAACACCCACGTCGTTGCCGCCCGCGTGGCGTTCTACCGGTGTTGTAAACAGCCCCATCAATCTTACCGGGCTTGGGTGGCGGAACTACACGGTCTGAGTAGGAAATGTCAGTTTGTCACGGACACTCATCATGAGTCTTATGCTGATTCAATGGTTAGGGATGCTATTCTACGGCTTGCTCCTGATAAAGAAGTTCGGCAACGTGCCTTACAACTGCCAAACGTGTCGTTGTCGGAAGTTCTAAGCATCGCTCAATCTTTTGAAGTGTCTCACGCTGCTGCTGCTGTGCAAATAGACGCATGGTGTGATGTAGGCGCTATACAGACGACTTTCGACACGGACAATTTGCCTGTTTCCCAGGGGACCGACAATGTGGCGGCGGTTCACTCACGTCGCTCGCAGCGAAAACAGCAGCCACAGAAGCAGGTTCGTTCCGCACTTCCTTCTTGTCCACGTTGTTTCATACAGCATGACAGGGCTGCATGTCCAAAACGTTGGGCCACGTGTAATTCAAGTAGGAAAAAAGGCCACATTGCTTCTGTGTGTCAGTCCCCTAAAGTTCCTGTCGACGAGGACGAGGCATCGGACATGGATGTAACTGTGTGCTTTCTCAAACAAATAAGTTGTTTGTTACTGTTTGTGTTCTGGATAAAGACATTCGCATGCAAGTGGACACTGGCTCTGCAGTAACTCTCATTAATTCTCGTACGTTTTTGGAGTTGGGCTCCCCTCCCTTGTCTCCAGTTACGCGAAATCTGAGAACTTATAATCAACAGAAAATTCCTATCGTTGGCCAGTTTGATGCTTCCACTGCCTACAAGTCTGTTGTTCGGCCCCTCACGTTTTATGTGGTGGATCATGCGGGCACTGAAAATCTGTTCGGTTATGATGCTTTCCAGTTGTTTGGGTTCTCCATTGATGATGATGTTCACCTCATATCTGAGGATATTCCGTATCACCAGCTGGATGGATTGTGTTCGGAATTCTCGTCCATGTTCTCTGCTGGTCTGGGTCGTGCCAAGGATTTTGAAGCCCACATTACACTTAAACCTACAGCTCGCCCTAAGTTTTTCCGGGCACGCCCTATTCCAATGGCGTTGCGTGCACCTGTCAAGGCTGAGATAGACAGGTTAACAGCTTCAGGGATTCTCCTTCCTGTTCCCTCCAGCGAATGGGCATCGCCAATCGTGGTGGTTTCTAAACCGAATGGGAGTCTGCGATTGTGTGGCGATTTTAAAGCCACTGTCAACGCTCAGAGCCTCATTGACACTTATCCTCTTCCCCGTCCTAAGGAGTTATTTACCAAGCTCGCTGGGGGCCAGTTCTTTTCCAAACTTGACTTATCGGAGGCGTACCATCAGTTGCCGTTGGATGCGTCTTCCAAGGAATTTCTCGTCATCAACACTCCTTGTGGGTTGTATCAGTACCAGCGGTTACCATTTGGTGTCGCTAGCGCGCCGGCCATTTTTCAGCAGTTTTTGGAACAGCACACGGCTTCCATTCCTGGCTGCATCACCTACCTGGATGACATTGTTGTCACGGGGGCCTCCACTGAGGAGCACCTTCGCAATTTGCGTTCATTATTTCGGGTTCTGCATTCAGCTGGGTTGAGGTGCAATCTGGACAAGTCACAGTTCTTCGAACCCTCCATTGTGTATCTTGGTTTCCACTTGTCCCGTGAGGGTATACGTCCTCTACGTCAGCACGTTGTGGCCATTCCTGCTCTACCCCGGCCGTCTACGGTCAAAGAACTTCAAGCGTTTCTAGGCAAGATTGCTTATTATCACAAATTCATTCCATCCGCGGCGGCGGTGGCTCATCCTCTGCATCAGCTGTTATGCAAAAACGTTCCTTTCTGTTGGTCCGACGAGTGTGAGCAGGCTTTTGTCCGCCTGAAGGCTCTTTTGCAGTCGGCGCCTTGTCTTGCCACATTCCGTCCGGGCCAGCACTTGGTTCTGGCGACTGACGCGTCACAGTATGGCCTAGGGGTTGTTCTCGCCCATCGGTATGAGGATGGGTCGGAACGACCCATCGCCTATGCTTTCAAGACCCTCAACGATGCCCAACGGCGTTACTCTCAAATCGAAAAGGAGGCGCTCACTATCAGTTATGCTCTAAAAAAGTTCAGGGTTTTTTTGTATGGTTCTAAGTTTCACCTCATCACCGACCACAAGCCGCTGGTCTCTCTGTTCAGCCCCTCGGCGTCGCTTCCGGATAAGGCAGCTCACCGCCTGCAACGTTGGGCCTTATACTTGTCTCGTTTTCACTATGAGATTCACTATCGCCCCCCGGCCCAGCACGCCAATGCTGACGCGTTGTCGCGTTTGCCGATGGGCCCCGACCCGAATTTCGATCGAGATGAATTACTCTGTTTCCACATTGATGAGGAAGAACGTCGTGCGGTCGAGGGTTTTCTGATTACAGGTTCGCAGATCGCGTCGGCTACTGCGCGGGACCCGGTCCTGCGTCAGGTGATCGGTTTTGTTCAACAGGGTTGGCCGGACAGGACCAAGGGCCGGGCATCGGATCCCCTTCGCAACTACCATGCCTTGCGCCTTCGTCTGTCTGTTCGTAAGGGTGTTGTTCTTCTGGCCACGGATGGCGCATCTCCACGGGTCGTGGTGCCAGCTTCTCTTCACAAAGATGTTCTCAAACTATTGCATGAAGGCCATTGGGGGATTTCTCGGACTAAGTCCCTGGCTTGCAGGCATGTTTATTGGCCCGGTATCGATTCGGACATCACCTACATGGTCACTGCGTGTGGTCAGTGTGCTTAAAAACTGGCTGCACCCCGTACAATGCCCTCTCCATGGCCTGATCTGGCGCAGCCATGGGAACGGGTGCACGCTGACTTTGCCGGCCCCTTCCTCGGCACTTATTGGCTACTATTGATTGACGCATTCTCGAAGTTCTCGTTTGTTGTTCGATGTCCGTCGCCCACCACTGCGGCAACGACGCTGGCGTTGTCCAAAATCTTTGCGCTAGAAGGTCTTCCATCCACGATTGTCACGGACAACGGCCCTCAGTTCTCTTCGCAGGCCTTCCGTGATTTTTGTACTGGACAAGGGATTCATCATGTTACAGCACCGCCCTTCCATCCGCAATCGAATGGGGAGGTCGAGCGCCTTGTCCCCACTTTCAAAAGCCAGATGAAAAAATGCCTTACTGATTTTTCTACCGATGACGCTCTGTTGCAATTTCTGAGTTCTTATCGCTTCACGCCTCTGGGTGATCGCAGCCCTGCTGAACTCTTGCATGGCCACCAACCGCGCACTCTACTGCACCTGCTTCACCCTGTCAGGCCTAGTACTGTGTCCCCTAGTGCGGGAAAATACTCGGTGGGCGCCGACGTATGGGCACGAGGGTATGGATCTCGCCCTAAATGGATTCCAGGGGTGGGTGGTCAAGGCTCTTCGCGGCCGCCGGCTTTGTGAAATACGTACGGACGATGGCATGGTTGTTCGCCATTACGACCAGATGCGCCCACGAGTGGTGGCCACGCCGGTGCCACCGCCCCTTCTTTCGCCTCCACCAGCCCGAGAAGCCAGTCCTGTCGCTGCTGCCGATCTCCCGTGCGTGTTGCTGCAGCCACCGTCGCTGCCGCTTCCGAGTACGCCGGAACCGGCCCCAGTTGCAACGCTGCCTTCTCCGGGACCCATCTCGCTGGAGCACACCCCGAGGTCCACGACACCTATGGATGCTGCTCCGGAGTTTTCACCCATCATCTCGTCCAGGAGGCACGTTCCACGCACAGGCTTCCGTCCTGGACATTTTCGACCATATTCTCGTGTTTCTCCGCGGGATCTTCTCGGGGTCTCCCAAGAGGCCATGGATGTCTCCGCACTGTCCGTGTCTCCAAGGAAGTGAGTGTCTTTTTTTTTCAAGGGGGGAAGAAGTGTTGTGACAGTGCCACGAGATTTAAAAGTGCCGCTACGTCAGTACGCGATCACGGCGATAGAGGCGCTCCGCAGCTTGGCTGAGCGCGGGAGCGCCACCTAGTTATGAACGGCACTGGCCGCATGTTACGGCATGGCAGTTGAGTGACAGATACGAAGTTGATAGCATGAAACTCACTATTGTTTCTACGTTTGCATATCCACGCAAATTATTAGTGAATTAAAGGTTATAACACAGTCTCTGAAAGGAGGAACACCTGTGAGCCAAGGACAGTGTTCCTGCAGGGCATGGACGTTTATCTGGAAGCCAAAGTGATCTGATCCTTCAGCTCCTAACCTATCAAATTTTGCACTTTGCTCCCAAATGTGGAAATACTGTGATGTTCAACTATTCTAAATCTTGGCACATTTCCTTAACCATGTTATTCTTCTTTTTCATCAATAGATGGTTGAATATCTGTTTTACTAATCCATTTTCATTCCTGTTGTAAAGGTTTCCAAGAAACATCAGCTACCTCCTTCTCCTCATAGTATTCAAAATCCTTTCCACATCCTGCTAGACTTCTGTGTTGTTTCACAGTTTCCATATGTCTTCAGTCCAAACTGTCTCCAGTATTTTTCTGAGTATTCTGCTTTCCAAGATCCCTAGCTTCTGCAAGCTATAGTTGAAAATGAGGCATTCATTGGCATAGAGACATTCTATTTTGAAGGCAGTGTTGTAATGCCATATCTTGGCATTCCAGGAAATATATTTATTACTGTGATTTTTTGATCAATGCATATACCCTTTTTGTCTTAACATTAAATAGATCAGCATAGATCGTAAAATTAAAATACGTATGCTGTAGTTAACACATCTTAAAATCAAATGTCATGAATGTTTATCAGTTCAGGAATATTAACAACCCTACAGGTATTTTCATCTATATCAACATCTACTGAGTATTGGCACAGAATAGGGGGTGGCGGGTGGGGGGGTGGGGCATAAAAATATAATATATAATGGAAACTGATTAATAATTGCTGTTTGAATAATCAAAAAAATTGGAAAGAATAATTGAAATAAATTGGAAGGTACACATATCCTGAGTGAACTTTAACAGGCATTAAATCAACAGACCTTCAATATCCAATACATATATATATTCAGCATTTCAATTTATGTACTTCTTTTTCTTGTTACCACCACTGTGTATAGAGCTTGGTATGACAGTATTGGTTCTGGATCGCCCCACCTCTGCTCATGCAGATTCATCTTGTCTGCTCCTCATAATACCAGGATTCTCAGTGTCGGTGAAATGATGAACAGACGGGTATGGTCATCATGAATTTATGAGTAAACTTTGCTTTACTAATAACTTTTTGTAGCACTTCTTTAATGTCCAGTTGGAATACATATATTTTAACATTACTAACAGGGCAGAACTTTTCATACGTCTGCCCGCTTCACTTATAGAGACAAACAGATGAATATATAAAAAATTCATCAGTTGAAGAGCGTATCTCTACTTGTTTTCTATCTCAGCATCATCGCTGGTATAAAATAACTTATTATTTTATATATATCTTTTATGTACAAAAAGTAAAGAACAAGGGAAAGAACAATAATAATAATAATAA
The DNA here is from genome assembly GCF_023864275.1 of Schistocerca cancellata. Taxonomy (NCBI): domain Eukaryota; kingdom Metazoa; phylum Arthropoda; class Insecta; order Orthoptera; family Acrididae; genus Schistocerca; species Schistocerca cancellata. The sequence continues at coordinate 284,995,821 of NC_064631.1, read as the reverse complement.
TTATAATAATAATATGATTCATTAAAATTTCCTCCCACTGTGCACTGATGTCATATGGAGGTGCAAAGTGTCTGGGTTTATTTCCCTTTTTATGGGTTAATAACCCTGGCCAGTATGGGCATAGCCCTTATTTTTCAACCATTGGCGTTACCCTACATGGTTATAAATTTATATAGGCACGTCAGCTTCCCTTAACACATACCTACATAAGTTTTCTTTCATGACAAAGTTCTTGCTGTAACCGCATAGTCCCACCATTGTCAGTCAGTGTCTGCCCAGTGTTTAGCTTGCAAACCATGCACATGCAGCTCAATGTTGGTTACCATGTCAGCTCACTTTCACATGTTTAATACAAAGTCTGAGTGCCTGTGTCATGCATCCACCGTAGCCTTCACTGCACAAATTCGTGAAGCTCATGTTCAGTGGCATGAACCCTTGTGAAATCTTCGATGTAGTGACAACTGGTTCCAATATCAGCAGCCCAAGGAATGTATTTCACCTCATCACTCTCACTTATTCAGTGGGAACACCAGCTGTACATCCAACATCCATCGACAAGGTAAGTTTCTTGCCGCTTTTACGATGTTGTCGAGCACAGAAAATTCATGTTTTTATGACATTGTCTAGCACAGAAAATTTATGTTACACAAATTATTGTCATTTTTAGTTCATCACACACACATCCACATAGCTCACACACACACTTAAAACTTTTCAGGCAGGTTTCGTATGTTTTTGCACTTTGTTTTTGAACATCTTTCATGCTGTTGCATTACACAAAATTTCTGTAGTATCCTTTGCACATACCATATGCGTAACAAAATAATACAAATACAACTACAGAAATAAACTTATCCTATTCATTTTCTGACATGCTATTATTGTTGCTTATGTACATTTTAGTCCGATTGTCATTTTGTTTTAGTACATTTTATTAAATTGTAATTTCAATACATTTTTCAATTCCAATTATATGAGAACACTCCTTACTCTTGTTTGGTGTTACATTCTTGACATAACATTCATACAATAATAGATTCTGTTTTCCTTTATGGCATAAATTGACATACATTTCATTTAAATTTACAGTGTCTTCTTGTCGGAGCGTATTTATCAATTTCAAAGAATTAAGAAGTAAACAATAGTCGCTGCTATAGATTCTGCACGCTGCTCAAATAACTACATGTGGCTTCGCCCCTCTAGCATTCTCCAGGAAGGATCTATACACTACAAGGTTGAGGAAATTTCACAGAAAGGCATTTATGTGCTCAGCTACATCTTGGAAGTAGACTTAACTGTGATCCCAAGAACAGAATGATTTGTTGTTTATAAACAGAATGCAAATCTGATTATACCAATTGTATCGAATACTTATTCAGTGTTTAAAGTGCAGCTCAATATTTACTGGTTATGTTCATTGTATAAAGGGTTAACCATTTCATATGCTGAGGTATACAGAGCTGTGTCATCAGTACTATATGTTATGTCCAATGAGTGTAGAACAGCGTTTATATGAGTGATAAACATGTAAAAAAAATTCAGTGTAAATCAGGTGTTTGACACTTTCATAGGTAATTGATGCTCACAATAGTTAGGTTTTGACCCTTTGATTATTTGATAGTGCTCCACCTTAGTTCAGCACCGTGATATGCAATGTACTGCAACTGTACTCTTCTACACATATTTTCACACTACCACATTCATATTTATCATAAACTTACAACTATATTTACTCGTGTTGCAGTCCTTTCTTATTTTTGTATGGTACCTAACGCTTGACAAGCATTTGTCTTTCTTCACTTTAGGACATGTCAATGCATCGTTCCCTGGAAGGAAAAACTTAATACTAATTTAAAACTAAATCTTCATAGATAAGTGTATAGTGGCTCGATGGTCACTAATACTGCTTTCATATATTCAACCATGTATTCATTTACTTCAGTGTGCAGTTGTGCTATCACAAATTCATTTAATGTCATGTGTGCATCTCTACTTACCTTGTAAATCTGGAAGATAAAGTGTATTATAGGTGTGATGTGACCTCTTATTCAGATTGCCACTTATATTGTACTCACTTGTTTACCTGCAGAAAGAGTTTTCTGGTCCCTCAGCTATATTAGTGTGTGTACTTTCGATACTTAAATTTATAAATATATAGATGTAATGTATATAGTAGTGTAACTTCAGTCAAGTATCGTAGTTTAGGATCCCTTTCGGTGTATATAATCTATTAGCTTATCTTCATTTGCATTCTTTGTGTGTATAGTCTTAGTTATAGCATAGACTCTCTCTTAATTTTCTATGTCCCTGTTTATGCAATAGGCTTCAGAAATGCTAGTGCAGGCTGTAGCTCATAGGGTTTGTTTGTTTTGGGTGCTCCAACTCTTTCAGCTGTGTCTGTCTGGCACGCACGCCCTTGCAGTTTGTTGTCTAGCTTTCTCCCCAATGTGCGTGCGCTGTGTCGCTCTGTTACCACTAACATCACAGTGAGTTGTGTATTGCATTGTATGCTACTGTACCTTTCACAAGTTCATTTATTCATTTACAACTGGGCTACACGCAAGGCGAAGCATTGAGTTTAAAATATCTTCATATCTAGACAAGTAAAAGTAAAATTCTTCCTTGTTGCATCCACTCATCTTATCATTTACAACGCAAACAAAAATTTTTCTTATCAGCTAACAAGATAATTTCTGGAATGTGATTTTCCAGCATCCTAAATCTAATAATACACTCCTGGAAATGGAAAAAAGAACACATTGACACCGGTGTGTCAGACCCACCATACTTGCTCCGGACACTGCGAGAGGGCTGTACAAGCAATGATCTCACACGCACGGCACAGCGGACACACCAGGAACCGCGGTGTTGGCCGTCGAATGGCGCTAGCTGCGCAGCATTTGTGCACCGCCGCCGTCAGTGTCAGCCAGTTTGCCGTGGCATACGGAGCTCCATCGCAGTCTTTAACACTGGTAGCATGCCGCGACAGCGTGGACGTGAACCGTATGTGCAGTTGACGGACTTTGAGCGAGGGCGTATAGTGGGCATGCGGGAGGCCGGGTGGACGGACCGCCGAATTGCTCAACACGTGGGGCGTGAGGTCTCCACAGTACATCGATGTTAGCGCCAGTGGTCGGCGGAAGGTGCACGTGCCCGTCGACCTGGGACCGGACCGCAGCGACGGATGGATGCACGCCAAGACCGTAGGATCCTACGCAGTGCCGTAGGGGACCACACCACCACTTCCCAGCAAATTAGGGACACTGTTGCTCCTGGGGTATCGGCGAGGACCATTCGCAACCGTCTCCATGAAGCTGGGCTACGGTCCCGCACACCGTTAGGCCGTCTTCCGCTCACGCCCCAACATCGTGCAGCCCGCCTCCAGTGGTGTCGCGACAGGCGTGAATGGAGGGACAAATGGAGACGTGTCGTCTTCAGCGATGAGAGTCGCTTCTGCCTTGGTGCCAATGATGGTCGTATGCGTGTTTGGCGCCGTGCAGGTGAGCGCCACAATCAGGACTGCATACGACCGAGGCACACAGGGCCAACACCCGGCATCATGGTGTGGGGAGCGATCTCCTACACTGGCCGTACACCACTGGTGATCGTCGAGGGGACACTGAATAGTGCACAGTACATCCAAACCGTCATCGAACCCATCGTTCTACCATTCCTAGACCGGCAAGGGAACTTGCTGTTCCAACAGGACAATGCACGTCCGCATGTATCCCGTGCCACCCAACGTGCTCTAGAAGGTGTAAGTCAACTACCCTGGCCAGCAAGATCTCCGGATCTGTCCCCCATTGAGCATGTTTGGGACTGGATGAAGTGTCGTCTCACGCGGTCTGCACGTCCAGCACGAACGCTGGTCCAACTGAGGCGCCAGGTGGAAATGGCATGGCAAGCCGTTCCACAGGACTACATCCAGCATCTCTACGATCGTCTCCATGGAGAATAGCAGCCTGCATTGCTGCGAAAGGTGGATATACACTGTACTAGTGCCGACATTGTGCATGCTCTGTTGCCTGTGTCTATGTGCCTGTGGTTCTGTCAGTGTGATCATGTGATGTATCTGACCCCAGGAATGTGTCAATAAAGTTTCCCCTTCCTGGGACAATGAATTCACGGTGTTCTTATTTCAATTTCCAGGAGTGTATTATACATATGTACAACTTAGAGGGTATATACCTACCTTGATCATATCTGATAAAGCAAGTGTTGATCAAGCTCGTCTCCTCACTCTCCTCCAAGATCACAGAATGGGGGTCTACCATGAACAGTTCAAGTTTTCTGGTGTCACAGTGGCATTGGTCTCTGGGTTAGGCGTAACTTCCACTATGTGGACTGTTGGTGTTTGATTACACCAACTAGTATCCTGAGAGGCTCTCGACTGAAATTCTCCTTGCCTCTGGACGATATTCCACATATGTGTGTTACTTTGCTGGACGAGTTCTGCTGTCTGTTGGTTATTCAGTTGTCTGTTATTGTTTTGTGTTTGCCAAGCGATCGGCTGATTATTGTTGGTAGCTTGTGTCTGTACATATTGTACAGGCTGGCCATATGCTACTCAGCCATTGTAGTTGTTTTTCCTAAATTTTTGCCTATTTCTTTTATATCCACCTTTTAAAGTATGGCTTTCTCCATTGCTATTGTGATTACCATTACCATTACCATAGGTCCGTGTGGGGTAAGGTTTCCATCCATGTTGTACCATGAATCCATTGTTTACTTGTTGGTCCGTAAATCTCTGTGTCGCTATCAGCCTATTAACAGGCTTGAGTTGTACTGGTCCCTCTTCGTATATCAAATCTATTGAGTCCAGTACAAATAGAAAGTATTCGGTGTCATGTTCCAGGAAGGTAATGAGTTTTTCCCTAATGTGTGCAGAACAACAGCTCTTTAAAATTTTCAGAACGACTACTTGAGTTACTGGGTTCATACAGTAACTGGTTTTATTCAAATATTTTTCAAAAAAAGCCCCTTAAGCTTCCATACTTGCTATTGAACAGAGCTGGGTTGAATGCTTCACTTCTGAGCCTCTCTTGTATGGCCTCAGACCAATACTTGTCCACAAATGCTCTCTCAAACTGTTCATAATAGTGGCAACATCCCGCCATGTCCATAGCTCATAGCAGAACGTCACCCTGTGTATATTCGACAAATCTAATTTTCTGGGTTTTGGTCCAGGTTCGAGGTAAAGCATTTTGAAATGCCCTGATAAAGACCACAGGGTGTGTTATTTCCCTTCTGAAGTAAATATCAGAAACTGTCGATGCCTAAGTAATGCCTCATCTGCGAGGAATGTTGACAAACATGCGGCGCCATCAGTGACAGGCATGTTAATGTTCACTTGTGGGATAGTACATGGCAATTGTGCTTCTGTGTTCTATGTGATTACTCTGCTAACTGTGAACTTCCTGGTAGAGGGTTCAATGAACCACCTTCAAGTTGTCTCTCTACCATTCCACTCTTGATCAGCGCACGGGAAAATGAGCACTTAAATTTTTCTGTACGAGCTCTGATTTCTCTTATTTTATCATGATGATCATTTCTCCTTATGTAGGTGGGTGCCACCAGAATGTTTTCACAATCAGAGGAGAAAATTAGTGATTTAAATTTCATGAGAAGATCCTGTCAAAACGAAAAACGCATTTATTTTAATGATAGCCACTCCAATTCACGTATCATGTCTGTGGCACTATCTCCCCTACTTAGCAATAATACAAAACGAGCTGCCCTTCTTTGTATTTTTTTGATGTCATCCATCAGTCCCATCTGATGCAGATCCCACACCGCACAGCAGTACTCCAGAATAGGGCAGACAAGTGTGGTGTAAGCAGTCTCTTTAGTAGACCTGTTGCACCTTCTAAGTGTTCTGCCAATGAATCGCAATCTTTGGTTGGCTCTACCCACAACATTATCCATGTGATAATTCCAATTTAGGGTATTTGTAATTGTAATCCCTAAGTATTTAGTTGAATTTACAACCTTCAGATTTGTGTGACTTATAATGTAATTGAAATTTAGTGTATTTCTTTTAATACTCATGTGAATAACTTCGCACTTTTCTTTATTCAGTGTCAGTTGCCACTTTCTGCACCGCTTGCTCGACAGGCACAACTTCTGGCAAGTGTTGTTGCATTGTGCAACCTTCACTGTTTTCCTTCGACGGGCTAACCCATATTGTGGGTAATCAGTGAACATATCTAATTTCTCTAAAAGCATAGGTTTGTTTTCTGTCATATGTTGTTTTGGAATGTCAGTAGTTTTAGCAACACTGCCTCGTAAAGTTTCCCCTGCTTCCATTAAACCTGAATCTAGTTTAGCTAGAAGTTGACTTTCTTTCTCTTTTAGAGCTTCTTCTACAGTATCTACATAAATTTTGCACTGTGACACTACCTTTCCAGCAAGGGTGCTTCCCTTATCCAGCATCCTGGCTTCAGCTTTTTCAGTTATTTCATTTACATCTGCACATGATATATCTCTCTGTTTTTTGGCAAATTCTGAATCTAAACTTAACTGATCTGCTCATACTCAGCTTGTGTATTTCTGTAGGTAGGTTTTTGCAAATGTCTTGCAGCTCACTGACTGTGTTTCTCACATTTTTTACCAACATATCTACTTTGGTTTGCATCTTCTGAATTGGAGAATGTTTCACTAAGATTTTGTAACTCACCTGCAAGTTGTTCCTGTTTATAGTCGACAGATGTTATTTTTTCCGTTAATGTATTTGTATTGCGGGACATGTCGGTAATTATTTCTTCTTTTAGTTGTTTACCAAGCTCTGTGAATTTCCCGGATAATTCATCAGATAATTCAGTGTGTATAGTTTTGCTCACATCACTGAACTGTTGACTAATACTAGTCTTGAAATCGTTAAATGACAGATTTCGCTGTGCAAACTGTTGTCCTATATTTTCCTGATGTCCTGTGAACTGCTGTGTAAACTGCTGTGTTATTAGTTGCATGAGCAGTGACAAATTGCATGTCTCGCCAGTATTTGCATTGCTTTCATGAACTGTTTCCTATTCTTGCGTTTGCAACATTGTGAGCAAATAATCAAAGGAATTTTCGTAGTCGCGCACTTCAGTTTCACTATGTGAAAAAATGTTTTCCCGTGAGAACTGAGAAATTGTCTCATCAAGCGCCATAAAAGTTACATTACCAGTGTCATCATTTTTTAATAGTGGGACGCCAACCGTGTTGTTTCAGTAGCCAACGACCAGTTGACAAGTGGCACGTCACTTTCAACTGTTGCCAAGCTCAGATTTGCGACATCTTGGCATAATGCATTTTGTAATGCATTTTCCCTTTGACTCCATTGTGAACAATGTTTAACAAAATTATGAAAAAAAAAAAGATTTTCAAACATGAAATTTTGTTTGTATCAGTACTTTTCAATTAAATTAGATTTATGGGCATATTCATTAATGACCTGGTTATTCTCAGATGCAGTCTTACAGAATCTTAATGAATTATTTTGCACTTTCATGTTGACTACTTTCCTTAAAGAATATTAATTCGAAAGGAGAGGAGATTACCTACAGTGAGGAGATGGCACCAAGTGCGGCCATATAAGCGTACAGCATAGCAGCTTCCTACCTTTACCGCTGAAATCTGCATTCCCGGCACATCTCGTTAGTAAGCAGAATTTAATTTTAATTTGCTCCTTCAAATTTTTATTAGTCCCAATCTCACAGACATGTAACAAATGCAACAAAGATCTCATTAGTTTCTTGTAACAATAAAATTGATCATTTATTGCAATTTTTTTTTTATTTTAAAAATTGAAAGGTCTGTTCATATTCCACTTGGCGCCGTCCTTTGAATGGTCACCATTGAATAGAGGCTCAGAATAGGGGGTGGGCATAAAAATATAATATGCAAATTCTTCTTGTCTAGTTTGACTGGTATGGTCGTCGTGAATGTGTGAGTAAACTTTGCTTTCCTAATAACTTTTTATAGCACTTCTTTAATGTTCAGTTCAAATACACATTTTTTAAAAGTATTAATGTGGCAGAACCTTACGTACGTCTGCCCGCTACCACTTCTAGAGACAAACAGATGAATATACAAAAATTCGTCAGTGGAAGAGCATATCTCTACTTGTTTTGTTTCTATCCCAGCATCATTGCTGGTACGAAATAACTTATATATATAAAAGGAAAAGCATGATGGAAATAACAATAATATGATTCATTACACTACATACATACTCTGCAAGACACTGTACAGCACATGGCAGAGGGTACGTTGTAACACTGCCAGTGATTTCCTTTCTCTTCCTCTTGCAAATGGAGTGAGGAAAAAATAAGCATCTATAACATGTCATTTCTCTTATCTTCAAAATCCATACAGGAAACATTGTGAGGAAGGCTAATCAGAGACTGTGTTTTATTGGCAGGACACTTAGAAAATGTAACAGGTCTACTAAGGAGACTGCCTACACTACACTTGTCCGTCCTCTTTTAGAATACTGCTGCGCAATGTGGGATCAGTGATGGAGTACATCGAAAAAGTTCAAAGAAAGGCAGCGCACTTTTTATTATCGAAAAATAGGGGGGAGAGTGTCACTGAAATGATACAGGATTTGAGGTGGACATTAATAAAACAAAGGGTTTTTTTGTTGCGGCAGAATCTTCTCATGAAATTCCAATCACCAACTTTCTCCTCCAAATGCGAATATATTTTGTTGACACCAACCTACATAAGGAGAAATGATCACCATGATAAAGTAAGGGAAATCAAAGCTCATACAGAAAGATATACATGTTTGTTCTTTCCGTGTGCTATACAAGATTGGAATAATGGAGAATTGTGAAGGTGGTTCAAGGAACCCTTTGCCAGGCACTTAAATGTGATTTGCAGAGTATCCATGTAGATGTAGATGTACATGTAGAAATTTCTCCAGAATCCAAACTGGTCTTCTCTGAGGTCAGCTTCTGCTAGGTTTTCCATTCTTTGTAAATAATGCATGTCTGTATTTTAACCATGACTTATTAAACTGATAGAACAGTAATATTCACACATGTCAGCAACTGCTTCCATTGGTATTGGAATTATTATTTTTCTTGGTATCTGAGGGTAGCTTGGCTGTGTCATAAATCTTGCACACCAGGTGAAATAGTTTTATCATGGCTGGTTCACCCCAGGACTCAGTAATTGTGGAGGAATATCATTTACTCCAGGGGGCCTTGATTCAAAATTTCGCTTTCAGTGCTGTGTCAAATTCTTCTTGTAGTATCACATACACAATTGCATTTTCATCTTCCCTTGTCGTCAAGTGCATTTCCCATCTACAGCCCCTCTGTATATTCCTTACACCTTTTCCTATTTTGCTTAGTACTGGTTTACCCAATTTCTTAAGTTTTAATTAAAGTTCATAACCAACAAATTATTCTGACAGTCCACATAAGCCCCTGGAAATTCTTACAATTTAAAATATGGTCATGAAATCTCTGCCTTGGCATTACACAACAAATCTGAAACCTTCCAGGGTCCCCAGGTCTCTTCCCCATGTACTGTATTCTTTCCTTATTCTTAAACCAAGTGTTAATGATGACTAAACTATACAAAGTTCTACCACATGACTTCCTTTTCCATTCCTTTCCCAGTCGATATTCTGCTGCTATTTTTTCCTTCTCTTCCTCTTCCTACTACTGAACTGCACTCACCCATCACAATTAAACTTTGCTGTCACTCAACTATCTGAATAATTTCGTTTATCTCATAATACAGTGTTTCAATATCTTCATCATCTGTAGAGCAGTTGGCATATAAACATGTGGTACTGTCATGGGTATTGGCTTTGTGTCTGTCTTGGCTATGATAATGTGTTCACTATGCTGTTCATAGTATTGTACCCGCATTCCTGTTTTCTTATTCATTATTAGACTTTCACCTGCATTACCTGTGTTTGATTTTGTATTTATAACCATGTACTCATCTGACAAAATGTTCCATTCTTCTTGACACCACACTTCACTAATACCCATTACTTCTAACTACAGCCTATCTGGTTTCCTTTTTAATATCTCCAATCTCCCTAACTGATTAAGGGACCTAAAATTCCATGATATGACCTGCAGAATGTCAGTATTATTTTTCCTGATAACATAACCCAGAGATCTGAATGGGGGCCTATTTTACTTCTAGAATATTTTACCCAAGAGGACAACATTGTCACCATACAGAAGAGCTGCATGCCCTCAGTGTAAAACACAATTGTAATTTACTCTTGCTTTCAGCCATTCACAGTACGAACAAAGCAAGATCATGTTGGCTGATGTTACAAGGCCACATCAGTCGATCATCCTGATTTTTGGCTCTGCAACTATTAAAAAGGCTACTGCCACTCTCCAGGAACCATGTTTGTCTGGCCTCTCTACAGATAACTCTCCATTGTGGTTGTACCTAAGGTAGGCCTATTGCTGTTTGTACAACTGAGGAACTCCAGGTGCCCCACCTTGGCAAGGCCCACAGTTGTTGGGGGTGACTAGATAGTCAAAGTATATTTTAAGAATGTTTGGTAGTTTACAATTTTTGTGGATAATGCACTTATTTCATAGAAAACTGACAGTTGTAAGCTGAAGTTGTGTATTCTATAACGTTTAGAAGAAATATGTTGTTTGGAACATTGTTCTCTTATAATTGCTGTAGGTACTCACTAGTGCAATACATTCACATTGATGAACTTGTTGACCAGTTTTCGTAAATTATAACTATTATATAGTGTTCCATGTAGTTTACTCCTTCAATAGCAGCGTATATTGGCTGCATTTGCCATAACATTCCACTGTCAGAAGTTTGTTCCAAGAGTCTGTTACTGACTAGAAGGTCCAGACGCAAATTCCCATTTACCATCAGGGTGTCATAACCTTTGTTCAAGTTGCCTCTAATTGATTCTTTGTCTTCAATCCCATTATGCTTTCAAGTGTCACCCTACTTGATTACTGCCTGGGTATTGCTCAGATTGCTGTCAAGTGATTGGAAGCATCTTTGGGTGGTGTGCTGAGTGAACTGCCAAGAGTCACATACCAAAAGTAACTCAACTGCTATCCTTTCCCGTGGATACTGTCTCCTCTCCAGGAGCTACAAGGGTAGTAACTAATCAGTAACTTTCAGTAACTTTATTGTCAGTGCCAAGTCAGAGGTAGGTTTGAGGTTTGTACATGGCCGGGGGGGGGGGGGGGGGTGGCAGGGAGGACTCGGGGTACTGTGCTACCATTGCCCCTACACTTACCCATACTCTACTTTTAGCCTTACCAGCATGTTTGAGCTGTTGCCTTCAGCTGACACTACCAGGTCCCAAAGTATTATTGCAAAATGCTCCCTCCCTCCACCTCCACACAGATGAAATGATTAAAATCCTAGTGATCAACTGCCCAGAGTTTGAAGCACACCTAAAACTGGTGGAGCTCACATAATACTAGGAACATAAAATTGGTTAAAATCTGAAACTGACAGCATCCAGATGTTTGGAGGAAATCTAACTGCATATTGGAAGGAGGAGTAACAGGAAATGGTGTATTCATTTCCAAAGCCAAGAAACTCCCCCACTAAGACAGAACTATGTGATTATATGAACAAGACTCAGTATCAAGGCTGTTCTTGAACTTACAATTGGTATTCCTCTCTCAGCCATCATGCTCACCACCAGACATAACCAAAAACTTTAAAGAAAACCTCAGTTCGTTAGTGTGTATGTTTCCAATTATATTGTAATCAATGAGGTGACCTTATTCATCTGACAAGAATTTACTGACCAGTTAAATATAGATCATAGAAGAAAGGTATTGCATCACAGAAACATAAACAACAACTAGATGACAGTGTTTAGAGAGAAATTATGGGAAGAATGCTGGAGGGAGAGGGAGATTTATAAACCAAAGTTGACAGAAAATTTAACTCTTTGCAAACATATTCCTACAGCACATTGAGTCTTGTTTTCCCATGAAACAAATAAGGCCAAAATTGAACAGATGCAAGGATAAGTGGTAGATAACTCCTGGGATGAAAGTATCTTGAGTTCTGAAGAAAGAGCTGTACGTAATTAGAGGACAAGCAGTAATCAAGACTGGCAACTCAATTATCACTTGTTTTGTCAAATCCTCCACTCCTGACATACTACACAAATCAAAACTCATGTACCATGCTCAAAAAAATAAAATACTCCATGATTAAGGCAAAAACCACTTGGAACATTGTTAAGCAAGAAACAAGCAAAACTAGTAACCCAATTGAAAGTGTGCCACAGAAGATAGCTGTTGCAGAAATGATGACATTTTCAAATCATTGGCCTCACAGTGGCTGCAAGCACTGCACTCAGTAATAAACAAGCAAATATAGATGTGCTAGATTTATTTGTGCAGACACTGCATACACCACTAATAGACATTAGTTTCAAAAATATATCTCCTAAAAAGTAGTAATTCAGCTGGTGTTTCTAGCAGAATATTAAAATATTGTACTGACTTTATAGGATTACCTTTAAGCTATTTTGATAGTCAAGTGATGAATGACTAGGAACATATTTGCTGACAGACTTAAATATGCTGTAGTAATATCGAGCTACAAAATTTGAGATAAGCAAATTACCATTAATTACAGGCCTATATCACTCCTTCCACAGTTTCCAAAAGTGTTTGAGAAAGTGGCCTATAGCAGAATACTGACTCATTTAATGAAGCAGAACTTGTTGACCCTCAGCTTGGCTTTTACAAAGAATTCTCCACACAGAAATGAACACAAGACCTCACAAATGAAGTACTAGCAGAGATAAACAAGAAAAATTATCCTGTTGCTATATTCTTTCACCTTGCTAACGCCATTGATTGCATGGATCACAAAATTATACTTAGCAGACTAAAATATTATAGCATTAATGGCAAGGATGGGCTCTTACCTCCGTAACAGGAACCAGAGGGTCTCATTAACAAACTGTACTTGAGGCGTGGAAATATTGTTATAATGGGCAGACATAGCATGTGGAGTGCCACAGGGATCACTGCTGGGCCCATTCTTGTTTGTAACCTACATAAATGATCCACTGACACCTTTAAAGGACAGTTCGAAAATATGTTATGCTCTGAGGAATGTATTTGTGCCATCCCCTGGGTTATCTCATCATACTGGAAGGCTTAATGGGTCAATACAAGGACGCGTCTCTCCTTCGGGGTCATGTCCACCCCTACATTCAGTTTCCTCAGCCTGTTGGCATTACCAGCAGGAGAATGCAACATAGCTTGCAGTGTATGTGCATGGTTCGAAGAGCACTGGATGAGTTTTCTGTACTCCGCTGGATACCAAACTTCCCGGATTTAAACACAATCAAGAAACTGTGGGATCGCCTGGATCAGGCTGTTCGTGTCAGGGATCCTCAGCCGAGAAAACCAGTGCAGCTTGCTATGCCATTGGAGTCAGCATGACTCCACATCCTTGTCTGTACCTTCCAGAACCTCATTAACTCCCTTCCCATTTCACATTGGTCCACACTGCAAAATGTGTTATTTGTTCACCTCTCTTCCTTCCCCTTCAACCTTTCTGCTAGAAGAAGGAGCCACAGCTGTGCAGCCTTGCAAATCTCAATACCTTTTTATATGTGTGTTCTCCTGGCACCTCTGGGTGAATAAGTTTTTAAAATATGGGTTTGTCAGCCAAGAGGAGAGAATAGCATAAATGCAGAAAAACGGAAGTGCACCAGATATCCTGGGATAAGATATTTACAAAATTTCAAGAACCAGTATTAAGCGAGGAAACTAGGCACATACTATTGCCTCCAGAGTGTCACTCTCACAGGTGCCTTGACCCAAACACAAATGGAAAGAGAAGATACCTTAATGGAGCAGTGGGACGTACCTTCTGCCGTGCACTTCACAGTGGTTGCATACTATGCATGTAGATGTAGACTGACATGAAAATATTTTACTTCATTTTCAATTACTTTCTAATTAACAGTGCATGTTTTTGATTGGTTTGAAAATTTCAGACATGGAGGAAGTTGCTAGGTGAAACCTTTCTTGTAACAGCTACCATTATTTGTATATAGTTAATCATTTTACTACATTAGTTTTATTTGTTCTCTTGCTGCTTTACTGGTTTATGTCTCTCATTATAGGAAGAAGACATCTTCCGTGAAAATCTGGCACAAGCAATTGCTAATGTCTCTGCAGTGGATGCTAACAGATATGAAATTGGCCGGCTCGGGTGTATCCCTGTGATTGTCAATTACTTGGTATCAAAGAACCAGGCCGTTTGCCGTGCTGCTGCAAATGCTCTTTTCCAGCTGTCAGCATATCCACTTAATTGTCAAATTATGCAGCAGAGTGGAGTTTTACCAGTAAGCTGTTTCTGTATTATAAACTTAGCCATCTACCTTTTAAAGATAGATATCTGTCAGACTAGCCATCGAAATAAAGATGTTGTGAGTTGCCTCATACCAGTAACTATTATAGGTGGTGAAGTTGTACCTGATAGGGTATCTTTATACTGAAATAACATATCTTCCACAATGCCACAATTATACTAATAAAAGAAAAGGACAGAAAGAAAGTTCTATGTTGCAAAAGTACTTGAACTGAATTACAGGCATAAGATACCCAAGCAAGCTTTTGTCAATATGTGTACTGAGTACACTTGGAGCTTTGCTTATCAATGGTACTATGTAATGTCCTTGAATCACTCTGTGTTCATAGCTTATAGCATTATCGCTATGTGTGACTGCCAGACATGCTGGGGCCTGGCTGTCCCACTGATTGCCCTGTTACTTTTCCTTGCCCCACCCTAAGTCTTCTAAGATGTAACAGAATTCTCCATCTGTCACTATTTTTCTACAAGACTTGCTGTTTTCAGTGGATATGACACCTTCACTCCCTGGGTAATTGGTAGTACTCCTTAGAGTTGCATCAGTTCAGAAACCATTTATTTTTAGACATTTACATACATTTTTGTTACATTTCTCTCCATATGGTTCCATGTGATATAATTACAAATGTTCAAATTGATTGTGGGATTACAACCAGTCATCAGTAACTTCACTCCATGATATTTTTACTGGACACCTGGCAGTCATCTTCAGGTGAGCCACTGAAGACATATGAAGATGTTCTCCGCTCCACCCTATATAGAGTGCTGAGAATATTGCCGCGCATGTGTCAGAGTCACAATGACAGATAGACCACACCACACGGCGGCACCCAGCCATCGGAGTATTCTGGAATCTTTGTCTCTAGCAAATCTCAAAGATGATGGGATTTCATGCATTATCCAGCTAGTAGCCACTATCATGGTTCATTAGATTTTCCGTGGTGCATATTTCGATGTGTTATTTTGTAATGGAGTCCCAAAAAGATATTGCTGTGGCAAAAATTAATGTTTTGACATACTCCATTGAATGTCCATTGGAGATGCAATGTTTCACTATTGCAGACTTTCTCTGGTTGCAAAAGGCGAGTGCAACATTTATATTTGTGCGGGTTCTTGCATTGTCCTTGTGGTTGGCCCTATGTAGACTGTATCACATTTTGTAAATTCCAGCCTTCCGCAATAACAAATTATCTTTCACCGATCTCAGCAGGTCTGAAATCTTAGATGGTGGGTGGAAAATCACTTTTACCTGAAAATTACTAAGAATTCTTGCAATTTTGAAGGAAATGTTTCCAAGAAAGGGAAGAAAAGCTAGGGACTTTGCTGGCATATTTTCCTTTTATCCATTTCCCAGTCACTCTTCTGTTGAACCAAAACACTCAGTTATGGGAGGCAACTATGCTGTAATTCAATAGTATATCGAATGTTCTCATGAATGGCGTTAATATGATTATGAGGTCTGTTTAAAACATTCTGGAACTTTGTCCACACAATTTTTCTACACTTACCGTTTACGTATTGTGCATGGTCTCTTCTGAAATACTATCCTCCACAATTGATACACCACTCCCAAAGCCATTTCCACTTCCGGAAGCAGTCTTGGTATGCCTGACTCCGAATTTTCTTTTATCTTGTCTGTCATTGCAAATCTTCATCCTTTCAATGGGGTTTTCAACTTTGGAAATAAAAAAGACAACAGGGGCCAGATCTGGAGAGTACAGAGGATGAGGCAACACAATGACTTCATTTTTTGTGCTGTAGTCAAACACCAACAGGGATGAATGTGCAGGTGCATTATCATGATGCAAGAACCATAAATTGTCTTGCCATATTTCAGGTTCTTTCCTTGTAACATTTTCTTGCAGGTGTCACAACATGTCCAGATAGTGCCTTCAATTAACAATTTGACCCTGTGGCATGAATTCATGATGAATTAATCCTTCAGAGTCAAAGAAAACTACCAGCATGGCTTTGACATGTCACCTGACCTGATGAGCTTTTTTTGGTGTTAGAGAACATTACCGGACCCATTGTGAAGACTGAACCTTGGTCTCAATACCAAAACTGTCGACCCGTGTCTCATCACCATTTATGATTCTCTTAAGGAACATCTCATTCTCATTTGCATGATCCAGAAGCTCTTCACAGATTGTGAGGTGAAGATCTTTCTGGTCTTGACTCATGAGCCGTTGGATGAACTTGATGCAACACGATGCATTCCAAGATGCTGCACCAGGATTTCAACATGATCCAGCTGAAATGTTACATTCTTCTGCAATCTTTTGGACAGTCAGTCTTTGATTGGCACACACAATTTCATTGACATTCTTGACACGAGCGTCATCAGTAGATGTCAAATGACATCCTGAATGAGCTGGCATTTGTAACACTGAGTACACCTTAAGCACTCATCACTGCAGGCTTCCTGCATGATTTGGTTTGTCTCTATAGAGGTTTTCTTGAGTTTCACACAAAATCTCATGCTCTGCTCCTCTAACTCTGCCATCTCAAAATTCGCAAACTGTGCTACACAACATTCTATTCAATACAGCACTGAACAGTAACTAACAGACACACAACGATGAAACTTCCAGAAGATGCACATTAAACAGAGGTGTGTGCAGGTATGCTAACCGCATTTTGCTCCATCACACCACTGGTGTAACATTACAAATGTTCCAGAAATTTTTGAACAGACGTTATAGAAACTCTATTATTTTATCTTCTCCATGGGGCCACATCATGAAAATATCATCCATGTACCTCCAAAAAACAGTTGGTTTAAGAACCACTGATTTAAGTCCCTTCCCTCCATACCCTCCATAAAAAAGTTAGCCACCAGGGGAGACAAGGGGCCACCCATGGTGGTAGCATCAGTCTGTTCTAAATACCCTGGTTGATTATAAAATAGGTTGAGGAAAGAGCGACATGGATGATCACAAAATAGGTTGAGGAAAGAGCAGTTATGCCCACCAGAAACTGTTTACCAATTAGTGCTAAGGAATCAATAAGAGGTATCTTTGTAAAAAGAGACACTAAATAAAAACTCACTAGAATATCTGAACTACTCAGGTAGAGAGCCCTCATGGACATTTGCCAAGCAATGGTCTCAGCAAGAAAGCAAGACGTCCGGCTAAATCATATGTGGGGGCATCAATATTACTCACTATAGGCTGTAAAGGAAGACCATCTTTGTGCTGTATGCAGTCATGGTGGTATGCTGCCATATGGTTTTAACCACTTGGTCATTGGAGGTAATGAGGAATAATTCAGGAGTGTACACTTCTTCCATTGCATCTTGCTATAGGGTCTTGATCAGTCTTCCTGTACATAGCATCCCTAAGTAGGCCATTGATTTTCTCCAAATACAAACTATGAGGTAACAAAACAGTTGAGTTACCTTTATCAGCCTTCAGCACCACTATGTCCAGAGCCTCTTGGATATTGCATAGTGCAGCCCTTTCTTCAGAGGTTACATTACTGCAATGAGGAGGAGCTTTCAAAAGAGCCCGGTAAGTTCCCCTTCTTATTTGTTTGGCAGTATTCGTAGGAAAGTGTCATACAGCTTCTTCAGTGCTACTCACAAAACTTATCGAAGGTAGTCCATGAGGGGTTCGTGAAAAATTGAGTCCTTTATTCAATACAGACAGCATCACATCATCGCAGTTCTTCTTCCGTTAAGTTGACTGTGGAATGTCGTGCAGTTGTTCCCTGTGGTGACAGCTGTTGTGGCACCAAACGATAAAATTTTGGCATCTGCCAAGAGCTTGCATCCTTATATATCTGATCAAATTAGGCTGAAGTCACTCCATCAACCCAATCCTGTGATACAGGAGACAGAAGGGCTGCAACCTTCAGATATAGGTGGAACAGTTCTTCTGAAATGGCATCCAACCTTTGTCTCATATAGCAAATTCTCTTCTCAACAATAGCATGACTGGCCTTCTTCATTATCTTCCATGCAGTGACAGTCTTAATAAAATGTGTCACTTTGGCAAATATTGGTATTATGCCATGGTCCTGACATCTCACTAAAAAAACTTAAAGAACTTAAAAGTTTTGCTTTCTTATCACACAGCTTGTCAAAATTTCTTTCATGTGAGCCCATCTTCTCCCCGTAAAGGCGTCTGATGTGAAACTAAAAATTTTCCTGGTGAATTAAATGTTCTAAGAGCTGATCATCATAAACATCCATCCACTATATTTTGACTGGGCACCTGCCAGTCATCGTCAGGTGAGCCATCGAAGACTGACAGATGTTCTCCACTCCGTGCTCTATAGCGATCTGAGAGTACTACCACGAATGTGTCAGAGTCATGGTGACAGATGGACCACACCAACCAGCAGCAGCACCCTCGCTGGTGGATCTGCGAAGATCAGTTGTCTCTGGCATTGTCACACATCGCAGCCATCAGAGCATTCTGGTGTCTTCGTCTGGAGCAAATCTCAGAGATGACACGATTCCACACATTATCTGGCTGGTAGTTACTGTCAGGGATCATTAGATTTTCCATGGTGTGTGTTTCAGTGGGTTCTTTTATAATGGAGTCCCAAAAAAATGTTGCTGTGGCCAAAATTAATATTTTGTCATCCTCCATTGAATGTCCATTGAAGATACAATACTTGCTGGGTTGCAAAGGGCGAGTGCAGCGTGTATGTTTTGTGCAGCATTCTTCTACTGTGTGTGTTGTTTGTCCTATATAGGTTGTACCACACAGGCAAGATATTTTGTAATTTCTGCATTCGGCAATAACAAATTATCTTTCACTGAGCCCAGCTTAGTGGTGGGTGGAAAATCACTTTCATCTGAAAATTACTAAGGATTCTTGCAATTTTGAAGGAAATATTTCCAACAAAGGGAAGAAAAGCTAGAGACTTTGCTGGCACATTCTCCTCTTTATCCATTTTCCAGTTCTTGGTTTTAGCTGAGAATGCGGGGTGGAGTATCCATTGTCTCTGAACATTGTCTTTAAATGTGAAAACTCTTTAGACAACTAACTTCATCTGACACTGTATGCGCTCTGTGTACAAAGGTGTTCAGCACACTCATGGTGGTGATGGGTGATAGCAACTCGAAGAATAAGTACAAATCAGTGTGAGTGGGCTTACGATAAACGGAACGTCCCAGAGAGACGTCACTCTTCTGTCGAACCAAAACATGTAGAATTGGGAGACAGCTATCTTTCTCTAATTCCATAGTAAATTGAATGAAGATGATGTAAAAACTCCATTAACTTATCTTCTCCTTGGGGCCACACTATGAAATTATCATCCACGTATCTCCAAAAGACGGTTGTTTCAGAACCACTGATCAAGTGCTCTTTCCTCAAAATGCTTGATAATAAAGTTAGCCTTCAGGGGAGCAAGGGCTGCAAGTGGTGGTGCCATCAGTTTATCCAAAATATTCCTGGTTGAACATAAAATAGATTGAGGAAAGGATGTGCTGAAACAAAGCAGTGACGCCCACCTGAAACTGTTTACTAATTAGTACCAAGGAATCAGCAAGAGGTAGCTTTGTAAAAACAGTTACTACATCAACACTTATTAAATAAAATGTTGGGACTGTGGCATAATAGCAAAATTTGCAGAGTGACACATTTTGTTAAGACTGCCACTGCACAAAAGATAACAGAGAAGGTGAATCATGCTATTGGTATTCTCCTTATTTACTACACAGTCAGTTCCTACTCTATTTGTGATATTACATCCTTAGTTGTATTTGTGCATATTATTCAGTCTGTCTGTATGAATGCTCTTGTTCCATATCCTTAACATTTATTGTACAAGCTGACTTTTCCAACTTGTTCTAGTAATACATCTTTTGGAACTTGTTTCCCACATAGTACTGTCAGACTTTTCTCTTTAGGAACCATGTATGACTACCCATTACTATTTAATTGTGTCCAATTCTTTGATTTAAAGATGCAATTCTCTTTACACAGACACTTGTAGTATGAAGCAACTTTGCCTCACACTCTTCCTGATCAGATGTTGACAATAGTGTAAATGTTTGTCTGTAAAGCCTTTCATTCTTATTTAGTTCTTAACAATCTAGTTGTTTTGTTGACCATTTTCATACTGGCTCTTTGCATCATCAATAAGTAAAAACTCTTTTTCTGGGTGGATGAAAATATACTTCACTTTCGACTGAGGGATTTCTTTTGGTAAAGGAAATGTACTTACTGTATAAGGTAAACATGTTATTATCTACTAAGGGGGCATTTAGTATGTATCCTAATATCCTTTCTGCTTTAAATACATCTATATTGATTAACATTAACATGAGATATCCTGACAGTTTGACTAGAGGAACAGGGGACTTCATGTCTTTAAGTTCATCTCTTATTAAACTGAGGAACTTCACATTTTGTAAAGGGTTTGTTACGTGAGGTTGCAATATGCCCTTCTGTACATTAGCTAGGGCATTTTTCATTTGTTCGTATTCTTTCCATTCCAAATTTTAACATGTTCTCATTTTTCTTTATCATACTTTCTGTTCTATTTACCAACTTTTTTGTGTTCCTTGTAATATGTAGCATCAGCTATGTCTAGTGTGCTGAATAGTATCTTACCTGGCTGGCAAAATTTAAACAGGCTCCTCTTCTTTCTTATCTTGTGCCTTGGCAATTGATGTACCAACTTCTGTAATTCTGTTATTATTTCTGTATGGAATGTCACTTGTTGGTCAAGTAAGAAACTATCTATTAAGCCTAAATTAAGTTCTCTCAGAGTGTCCATACCTCTCTGTACTGCTAATTTGCCATGCCTTTCAGCCTTTTGGAAGTCTCAGTCATAGCACTTAAATTTATGTGTGTTTCAATTCTTCAAGTGATACTGTATGTTTCCACTTCTTCTAAATTATCATAGTATAATCCTAAAGACTTCTCTATTTCTGGAACTTTAGAAGCCATTGTCAATTTTTCTGTGTTGGCACTTGCTGTGATCACTAGTAGTACTAGTGTCCCTCCTACCTGAGCCATACCTAAAACTAAAAGTGCTGTTTTAATCTGTTTGCATGTACCTCCATTTCTTTATTTCCTTTCATTTTTATAATACGTTCTGTGTGTTTATCCTAACTACTTCATATGGCCCTCACCACTGTGAGGCTAGCTTCCTAGGTCTGCCATGTCTTACTGTCTCATCATACAGCATCACTTTATCATGCACTTTGAAGTCTTTTGGATTTTGTCATTTATCATGTTGTTCTTTGTTAGTCCTTTTCTGTTGTATTATCAATTTTCTTGCTATATCATGTGCTTCTTGCATTCTAGCTCTCAATCTGTTCACATATGACTTGCAGTCATAACTTACCAAAGCTGATTCTCATTGCAATATTCTGCTGCATTAACCGATCTTTCATACATGAATTCAGAAGGTGTATAAACTATACTACTGTGTGGTGTTGTGTTGAATACAAAAATTGCATATGGTGCCCAATTGTCCCATGCACTTTGATCCCCAGTCACAAAGTGTATCAAGTTCTTTATCAGTGTACAGTGACTTCTTTCTAGTGCACCATTTGACTGTGGATGGTATGCTTTTGTACATATTCTGATAGTCCACAAAAATTTACAAACCCTATTAAAAAGATCACTTAACAAATCTGACCCTTGAGCAGTTAAAAGCACTCACGAAACTACATATCTTAAATCCATGCATTCCACAAATACTTCTGCTACTGTTTCAGCATCTTGCCTTTCTAGTAGCACAGCTAAGGCAAACTTACTTAAATCATCTTGGAATGCCAGCATGTATCTGTTTCCTGTGCTTGATATCTCTGAAGGGTCCACTATATCCATTGAACATGTCTCAAATACGCTTTTTTCTGTGTCTGTTCTCTCCGGTGTCATTTTTGTCTATGACCACGTAAACTTATTCTTTTGGTGTGGTGGACATTTCCATACATTTTCTTGTACATCACATTTCAGTTCATTCTATTGCTTATACTGTTTTAACCTCTTAAGCATTATATGCATTCTATTCATCCCAATGGATTATGATGCATTTCCTTAAGTAAAATTTTCTTTCCTTCTGACTAATTTCGTTTTTGATAACATCTGTCTCTGCATTTACTGCCATCTCATTGTCACACTCAGCTTCAGTGCTCATCTGTGCCTGTTGCACACTCATTTGATTACCCCTTTCTTTTCCATCCATGTGATCCTATCAGTATGGCTACATTCCCTGGGTTGTACTGTACTAAAAGAATTTGCATTCCTATTCAGCCTAATTTGCTAGTAGATTATTTTGTAATAGTAATCTTGAAGCCTAAGTCTCCACTTCAGAAGTTTTGAACTAGGATCCTGTACACTGACTATCCATGTTAATTAATGACTTATGGTATATTACCACCACAAACTGTCATCCATGGCCAGAACTGTTTCACTGAGTACCAGTATACTGTAGCCAACAGTTGTTTCTTTGTGGTACATTAGTTTGATTCTGCCTTATTTAATGACCTGGATGCCTATGCAATGAGCGAGTCTGTGCTAACCTCATTGCCTTGGGATAGAGCTACTCCCAGAGATGGACTGCTCATGTCTGTCATCACTATGAATGGCTTTGTAAAATCTGGGTACTGAAGTAGTGGTGGATTAAACAATTTTTCCATTAGTTACTTGAAAGCATTGTTTTTTCATTTGCCTCATTCATATTCTTCTCCTTTCTCTAGCAGCTCATGAAGCTGCTTCGTGATTTCTCTCAACTTTGCAATAAGTCATCAGTAGTATCCAATTAATGCTAAAAACCTTTTCAATTCCTTCATTGTTCTTAGCTGTGGAAAGAACTCACCCTTTCCACCTCTGTCACATCCAGTGAGATTCCCTGGTTCATAATATAATCATCCAAGAAAATGTCTTCTTTTCTTAAGAAATTACACTTATCCAGTTGCAGCTGTAATTTGTGCTCTCGTAACCTATCAACAATTAAACTGAGTTTCTCATTATGCTCTTGCAGGTTTCTTCTGCAACACATTATATCATCTAGGTACAAAAAACATTTTATCACTTGCAGACCTGCCAAAACTGTGTTCATCAGTCACTGAAAAGAACCTGAGTCTCCTTTCACTCCCACTGGCATTCATTTATACTCATAATGTTAATAGTTTGAGCTGGACGCTATCTTATCTCTGTCCTGCTCATACGTCAGTATATGATGGTCCACTTGCAAGTTAAGTGCCTAGAAGTACTTGCCCTAGTTGGTCCAAGACACTGGAGATACTTGGTAACAGAAATGCATTGCTTACTGTGAAGTCATTTAATAGCCTGTAATCCACTACAATTATGCACTTCTGTTTACCACTGGCATCTCTCTTTCTTGGAACTAACAAAGATGCATTCCATGGGCTATAGCTTTCAGTAATTATGGTATGCTGTATGGTCTAGCATTCACTACCTTCCCCAAATGTTCCGGTGCTGTCGGTATTCTGTGTGCCATTGTGGATGTATGTGACAATTTGTCACCTGGTAGATGGAATACATCTCCATACACTGTGAAAACTTCTACTAATGCATTCTTTTCTTCCACATTGAAGCTATCCACGCTCATTTGTTTTTTGCAAAGAGCTACCAAGTCTTCCTATCTTTTCCAGTGACTTCCTTACTGCCTCCGATTTCATGCTAATTCTTCTGTCACTAACCTGACATTTTTAATTGTACTTTTTCCTCTGACAAATTCATTGCACTTACAACTCTGGTATGTATACCCCATGTACAATTTTCTGTTTTGGGATAACCAGTTCCCTTTCACCAACTCACAGTACTTCACTGTACATGTTCAATTGCATTATCTTTTCCTCATGTCGTCCGATTTCCCCATCGGGCTGCTCTAATCGGCCTTGAACTTATATCCATTTGGTTCCTCCTCCACTGTTAAGGTTGTGTCTTTCCCTTGTAATCTTCGCATCATGCAGTTGTCAGCCTTCAGCTCTGAAAGCCAATATCGATGATGTTTCATTGACTGGTTCTCATGCTGACACTTGTTGATGGCCCAGCATTAAAAATCTGCAGCAATAAGTGGAAGGGCTGCACTTCTGTCATGTTGAACGATACTCTTCAGTTGTCTTTGATGCCATTCTTCCATGATCTTTTTCTGGCCACAGCAATGTCAGAGATTTGATGTTTTACTGGATTCCTGATATTCATGGTACACTTGTGAAATTGTTGTATGCGAAAATCACCACTTCATCACTACCTCAGAGATGCATCCTATCGCTCAGGCACTGACTGTAACACCATGTTCAAACTCGCTCAAATCTTGATAACCTGCCATTGTAGCAGCAGTAACTGCTCTAACAACTGTGCCAGACACTTGTTGTCTTATATAATCATTGCCGACCGCAGTGCCATATTCTGCCTGTTTACATATCTCTGTATTTGATTACCTGTGCCTATACCAGTTTCTTTGGTGCTTAGTGTAATACTAGCACACCATTTTCTGTGGTGCAATCTATTACCCAGACTACAGGAATTTTTAAAGCTAAAATGATCGACTGTGGGGCTTTGTCACATTTTAGTTTCCCTGAACTACTTTCCTTGTCCTATTTGACACTAGCTCACTATGCTTCCTTCACACATGCCAAGGGCCTTCATGCCAATCCTTAGCATAGTGTGTGGCTTGTTTACATTTGAAACAAGTCACTCCACTTACTCTGGTACACAGTACACCAACATTACCATGCAGATTACATTGCAGGCATCTCCATTCACAAAGTGAATGCAATCCATTTATCTCTGTGCAATTCCTTTTTAACTTGCTGTGAGCTGTTTCTGCCACTTCCCCATGTCATGCATTCCACATCTGCGTGACCTGGTTTGTCATAACAGTAGCAAAAATATGTGATCCGTTTTGCCATCCTTTCTTCTGCCCTGTTCCTACTGCATTTCCTTGCTATATTCCCTTGCAAGCCAGTGTAAAACACTTCAGTTCTTTACATTCGTTATGCAGTCTTATCAGTTTATTCATATCCTCAATCTGTGTGCATGGGTCAATTCTTCTTCCTCTCTCATTGACAATAGTGCACTTTCTTCCTGTAGTGCTAACTCCACAGATGCAGTTGACCCAGTTTCATCACTGCAACTTCTAACTATTGTTTGAATTCTATTGTTATTCAACCTTCGTATGAAACATACTCTTCCTAAGGACTCTGCCATCTCTATGGTACCTTTCTGGTTCTCTTTACTTGTAACCCTGTTTACAGCTTCCTAAAAACATCTATGCATCTTATCAATCTTATTTTCCCACATCGAAGTTGGTCCCCCATGGCCTTGTCTCACCTGAAATATTTTGAAAGTGTAATAGTCTGTTGTCCTCTTACTTGTGTAGTTGTCTTCCAAATCACACTTTACTTCTTCCCACATGCTCGTTTTCTCACATGCCTGCAGTCTCAATCTGGATCCACCCAGAACCCAGAATTTTTGCT
This sequence comes from Schistocerca cancellata, assembly GCF_023864275.1. Lineage (NCBI taxonomy): Eukaryota > Metazoa > Arthropoda > Insecta > Orthoptera > Acrididae > Schistocerca > Schistocerca cancellata. The sequence goes on along the minus strand of NC_064631.1, from coordinate 284,970,038 downwards.
TTAATGAATTTTAACAAAATCCCAAGTTTTTCTGGTTTAATTAATTCAGACACAGAATCTACATTTGCAATAAATTCCCTTAGGTATCTCTTGCTGCTGTTGAAAGATTTGCCCATAATATACAATGCTTCTTTAGAACTTATGTTACCGTTTCCTGGTATCCTTACTTCAATAGGAGCAGACATTTTAAACACCTTATAGCTAACAACATAGAGTCACAGTTACAACTGCTACAAGTAACTTCGCATATGTACTGTATTACGAGGTTCCCTGTGCCTGGGGATAAGGGGGATCCATGCAACCCCCCCAACCCCCCCCCCCCACCCCCCTGCTGCTGCTGCGAGGTTGTTAAGGCAAGGAAAAATACAATGTATTCAGATGCTTTCTTTCAAGAAAATGACTTAAAGGTCAGTATTAGGATTTTCAACAGGGTCACAACTGGAACTTTTCTTATGGCTATTTAAAAGTTCCCATTTGGCTTCCAAAATATTAAAAATAAGCCAGATTCCCAAGTCTTACCCCCTATAAATATCCAATAGGCACTCTTGCCATCTTATTGTGGTACTTCAAGGTGAGTCAGTCACCTGCATTGTGTTGATTCCGAGATCAGAGCCCTGGTCTCAATCTACTGGACCTCTGGCTACTTAGGCCTTGCAATCTGTGACACATCAGCTGTTGCCCTGCTCAGCTGTGATGACCCTAACACCAACCTTGATGCAGTCTCCACTACTGTCCATTGGGACTCCATTTTGAATGAAACTTCCTGTCAGATTGAAACTGTGTGCCGGACCAAGACTCGAACTCGGGACCTTCGCCTTTTGCGGGCAAGTGCTCTACCAACTGAGCTACCCAAGCACGACTCATGCCCCATCCTCACAGCTTTACTTCTGCCAGTACCTTGCCTCCTAGCTTCCAAACTTTACATTTTGAATGTTGCTGTAGTGGGGTAGAATTTCTACTAGGCTGAAAGTTGCGAGTCACCACAACTTCCTGCAGTTTTCCACAGTTGCTATAGTGTACTGAGTCAATACTTACCATCCAAATGCCTTTGTGAAAACCTTTTGCACACCTGTCACCAGAAATTAATTCATTCTCTCGTGTCGCAAGTGTGAGTATTGCCCAAGATAGGGCGACAAGTAACATGAGAAGGTAATTAGCCAGCTGGCCTACGTCAGGAGAGTCTTAACCTGGCTACAATTTTAAATCCCTTATTACAAAAGGTAAGGATCAGCAAGTGACTAGAAATTACCTCAACTTGAAGTGCTTTGCAACTTCTAAATTCATTCAGGAAATGATTTCACTTCTTGCTCTACCTGGCTTGAAGCAGTTGTACACTTGAATACTCTGAATCTTAGTGTAGAGACAGTGACTGGCTAGCACTGTTCTGTCTGCTTTGAAATGAGAATGTCATTATGAAGTGAACCTGCACCCCCTATACAACACACAGAGATCCCCAGCTGTACACCTACAATTTCATTAACTGCACTGATATTATTGCAGCTACTTCTGCCTAGCCTTGCCTGGCTGCTTCCCTGCTCCATTCCGACTCTCCTGACTTCACTGACCTCCATTCTTTACTGCTCAGAGTGGACTGCCTCTGAGTTTTGTTGAGCTTTTTTCTTCACCCCCATCTGTCTTTGATATGATGTGATGCCAAAGGCCTCTCACCACCTTGTTGGCTGTAACTGTGCACTGTTCTTCAGATATTTTCCAAAGGCTAGGCGGAGGGAGAGAAATGTCTCCCTATAAGGTCACACACTGTGTCCTAATCTTGCCATTGGCTTTACATGATGTATATTTCCTTATATCCCACAGCCCACACTGTGTAGCCAGGAAATCCTGACCTCATTTTTATTGTTGATATGTGTGCTGAGTGCACTTGGATTTATGCCTGTCAGTGGTGTTCTGTAATGTCCTTGCATCACTTTGTGGTCTCAGCCTATAGCATTACCTCTGTATGTGGCTGCCTGACATGCTGCCACATGGGTAGTCCACTGGCTGCCCCATGGATTTTTCTTGCGACACCATAAGACATCTATGAGTTAACATTATTCTCCATTTGTTAGTATTTTTCTACAAGACTTGGCTGCTTTCTGTGTGTGTGTGTGTGTGTGTGTGTGTGTGTGTGTGTGTGTGTGGAGGAAGGGGGGGGGGGGAGATTGTTTTGTAATGTTACTCTCCTAAACAAGTATGTATAAAATGTTTACTTTCAGTGACATTTCATGAGAGTGCACAGCACTGTAATAAAAATGTACTCATTTTAAGAACAACATCCTCACATTTTATAAAATATAGCTTACTTAATCTGTATATGGTGTCAGTTCATCTACCAGTCATATTAGTTCCAACAATCAGGTCCTGGGTTGTTTTTACTAGAGGTTTGAAGCAATAATTCTTGTTTTGAAAATATGTGGGTTTATTTTCATTACACGTAAACCAATCCACAATCACGATTGCAGTTCCATAGCAAAAGAAAACACAGAAAAGACTTGAGAACACTTTCGTTGTTTTGCTCAAAACCACCAACTACAAAAGAGCTTTACATGATGTTAACCCTTTCGACAACAAAATTAGTCTGACACCAAAGGCTCCAAGCAGTGACAATATAAACTGCGCTAATTATTTTTGAAGCTTCCAGAATGTTGTGTGTGTCAAAATGTTGTTTATGTAATATGTAAAAGATTATAATTGCAGTTGGCAGGAAAGAACTAACAGTCAAGTTTGAGCACACTTTATTATAACTAAAGAAAAGTACCTCTTGGCAGGTGCTAATTGTCAAACACAAGAACAACAAGAAAACCCCACAATTCTTATGGTGGCAAAACCAGGTAAGAAAACAAGACAATGAAAGTAAATAATGACCAAAATCTACGCTACAAATTACAAGATACAACATGCTACTAAATGCTATGGTGAGTGTACACAATGCTAGAGCTGGCGTAAGTACTGGACGGAGTTGCCCCTAGCGGTAGGTCAACACTGTCAGTGTGACTATCCAGACCCTCTTATAAGGCCAAGTAGGTAGATTGCTACATGAGTCACATGAGTTGCGATTGGTGGAACACTGTCACATGTTGTCCGGCAAAGTAGTTCCATGTGTATTCAGAAAGCCTGTTATTGTTTATATCCACTGGTGATGTTTTACTCTGCGCTCTTGAAGGGAGGTCAACAGCCCATCTTGCTTGTTGGCTGTGCATTTCCTCTTAACTGATAAGGGGCAGCTACAACATTTCTCCTCCTGGAAGAAAGAATGCACAGCACTACACACATCCATAGGAGTAGGGGGCATCATGGTCGACGTCCATGGGTTCGTGGTCAGAAGGGGCGGGAGGCGGCAACGCAGCAGGGGCAGCTGGCGGCAGGGACAGCGGCTGAGGCAGAGGCAGAAGTGGAGGTTACATCACAGGGTGGCTGGCGATAGGCACTGGCAGCTCCCTCGCGGTGTCATGGTCCACTAGACGGGGGTGGAGCTGGTTGAGAGGCCAACGGGTGGCGGAACCATCGTCTCACCAGAGAGACGCCATTGCCCGGCCGCAGAGCTTGATGATGACTGCAGGTGCCCTGCGTGCCTGTGGATCCGTGCCCAGACCTCCTGCTTGACGTAGAAGGAGTGCATCCAAGCATGGGCAGGAGGGTGAGAAGCCTCGGGAGCAAGGACAGATAAGGGAGAGCAGAATGGTCGACCGTGAAGTATCTCCACTGGACTTTGACCGACATGGCAGGCAGTGCAGTATGTAGTGAAAAAAAAGAGGCACGGCCTCCTCCAGCGGGTGATGGCTCAGCAGCTTATTGAGCTGGGTCTTGAACATGCACACAAAACGTTCTGCCCAGCCATCTGATGCAGGGTTAAATGGGCAAAATGGATGAGGGAAATTCTATTGGCAGTACAGAATTACTTAAACTCGGTCTAAGTAAAATGTGAACTGTTATCCGTAACGATCATTTTGGGGAGTCCCTCAATAGCAAAGAGGCACCTGAGAATTTTAATAGTCTCAGCAGAAGTGGTATTCTTCATGTGGGAGACATAAGGGTATGCCGACCCAGAGTTTATCCGTATGAACCACTGGGAACCATGACATGGCCCTGTGAAATCCAAATGGAGACGTTCCCACAGAGGAACTGCATCCGGCCACAAAAAATACTGGTGCAGGGGTGCTGCCTGACGTGTTTGGCATGTGGTGCAGACTGACACGAGGGAGGCAATGTCTTTATCCAAACCACGCCAATAAAGGTGTTAGTGAGCAAGCTGTTTGTTGAGGATGATGCCCCAATGGCCAGTGTGGAGGAGGTCAAGGACACAGTGGTGCAATGCATGTGGTATGACCACCTGGGGAATGTCTGAATCATTATGCAAAAGATGATGCCACTACGGAAAAAGAGACTGTGCTGAATATCCCAAAAATGCTGGACTTCTGCATCATGTACGCTACGATGGCTGTTCAGCCAACCTGCAGCGATTTGGCAGCGGAGAGCTTGCAGTGTTTGATCCTGGGCGGTGACCTGCCGGACCGCATCGGCATCCACAGAAGTGTGCCCAGAGCTGCGTCCACGTCCAATTCTACATGGAAACAAACCAAGGGAGAGGCATCAAAGTCATGGTCTGCCCCGGCAGGCATCCGGGACAGAAAATTGCTGTTTGTGTGCTGTTCAGAGGTGCAATAGACAATATCAAAGTTGAACATTTCCAAGAAAAGTGCCCAATGCTGGAGGCGGCCCACCATCCATGTGGACATTGTGGCATCTGGGCGAAACAAAGAAACCAAAGGTTTGGGGTCAGTCTGCAGAGTGAAATGACGACCATACACGAAATCGTGGAATTCTGTTAGGGAAAAAACCAGTGCCAAAGTTTCCTTTTCAATTTGACTATATTTGGTTTGTGCATTGATCAATTTTTTGGATGTGAAAGCCACCGGCCTCTCAACGTCGTCGACCACTTGCGAGAGGACCGTACCCAGGCGATAGTCCGAGGCAGGGAGAAAGCAGACTTGAGATTCGTGATAGCCTGCTTGCACACTGTCTCCCAAACCCAACACACAACCTTGTGTAATGACCCGGTAAGTGGTGCCAAAATCTCGGCAGTGGGGGGTATAAAACACCGATAATAGTTAATTTGACTGCGGATGGATTGCAGTTGCTTCACGTTGGTGGGAGGAGGCAGGTTTTGAATTACCTCGACATAATCCTTAAGAGGCGTGTAGGCTGTGGGCATCAATCGGAACCTGTCATAACTGACCTCTTGTGCAAAAAAGTCACACTTTTCTTTCTGTCAATGCAGGTTAGCCCCCGAAAAACCCGAAACAGCCAGTCTAGCTTGTGCACGAGGTCCACCGCAGACGAGCCACCGAAGATGACATCGAGCAGATAGTTGACCTCAGCGGGCCCCTGGCTTGTGAGGCGCTCCAAATAATGTTGGAAAATGGCAGGGGCGCTGGCAATGCCAAACGGGAGGCGGTTGTACAGGAAAAGACCACACAGGGTATTGATAACTAGGATCTGCTGTGATTCCTTTTCCAATGGCAGCAGCAAATAAGCATCATGCAAAATCAATTTTAGCAAAAACGGTTGAGCTCGCAAGATGTGTGAGTATGTCATAGGACACGATATGCATCAGTGATGGACTGAGAATTGACCATGATCTTAAAATTGCCACAGATGCGTAAAGCACCTTCACCCCTGATGTGGAGGATGAGAACAACATTTCGTGTTTGCTGAGCAACGGGGTGAGGAGGGTATCCAATGAGGGGATGAAAACAGCCTGTACCATGTACTGCACTGATAAACCCAGATGACCAAAAATGACCACACCCAGAAGGTTAGTAGTGCCAGGGGAGCCGACCACCAAAAACTGAGGAGTGAAGGAACGACCATTGTAAGAGATTTGTGCAGAAAAAATGCTGCCGACTGATGCAGAGTGATTACTGAAACTGTGCAAGGCACAAGTCTACAGGGATAAAGCTGGCAAGCCCAATCGTTGGTATGTAGCATCATCTACAATAGAAACGAATTATGCCATGTCAATTGGAAAGACCACCAGAATATACATGACCTCCAAGATAAGGAGAAAATGGGCGCCCAACTGGGGAATGATGGAAAACACTTGGCTGAAGTGGAATGTGAGGCTTAGGCTGCCAGGTCCTGAGATGACAATTCATGACAAGCCGGTGCATCCACAGGAAGCATGGCATCTATGCGATGTTTCTGCAAACTCTGACACACCACGGCGATATGGCATGCTCAGCTGCGAGCCGCACACCTTGCTCACAGGTGGGGGCACTCCAACTGTTTGTGAGTCTGCAAACAGTCTGGACAGGATGAAAACCGAGTAAAAAACTTTCTGTTACGGGATGAACCAACGGATCGACGAGACTCCCGCTCAGTACTAGGCAACTGGTGAGCTGCGAAAATGGCTGGATCCAGACACAGCGGTTGTAACCAGTGAGACTTCAAACACATGAATGGTCAGAAGACAGGTGACAAGGGACGGATCCTGTAACTTCAAAATATCAGCCCGAAGACCCTCATGTAGTGTGTCAATCACCAGCATATCGTGAATCAATGAACAGACATAAGACTACTTGCAGGCAATGTTGGTGCACCGGAATTTTCAATCACAGGAGAGACCCTGAAGTGTTGTAATCCATTCCCAATAAGTCTGACCTGGGGACTTTCGACAAGAAAAGGAAGTCTGACGGGCGGAGGTGACGTGTATTTGTGTGTCAAAGTACTCAAAAAGGCAGCCCTTAATATGGGTGAATGAGAGATCATGAGGGGACTGCTCAGGGTTCAATTGCTGAATTAAATGATATACCTGTTGACCGACAGTTGCTAAAAAAAAAGCCTGACTTCGATTTTTGTCATAAATCCCATGTGCTAGTAAATGTTGTTCCAACCATTCGACATAATTTGATCACGGTGTGACAGACCTATCGAAAGCCGGAAACGTCAGTGGAGCCACGTCCAAAGTGTTCAATTTACGTGTGATGGAATCAACTCTATGAGCTACCTCTTGCAACACTGGGGAGTAAGGGCAAAGTCCTGATCTTGTGAGCACTGCCTGAATCTGCTGTAGAATTTCTACCGATGACTGAAGAAGTTCCTCTGAGGAGGCCATTTTGTTCGAAAATGAAAATCCCATCCTCTTCTTCAATAACTGTAGTGTCCTGTGATCAGGAGGAAAGAACTAACATTCAAGTCTGAACACATTTTATTATAATTAAAGGAAAACACTTTGGCATGCACTAATTGTGAAATGCAAGGACAAGGAAACTCCACAATTCTTGTGGTTTCAAAACCAGATAAGTAAATAAGACAATGGAAGAAAGTAATTACAAGATAAAACATGCTGCGGCGAGGGTACACTTTGCTAGAGCCGGCATAAGTTCTGGCTGGAGTTGTCCCTAGTGGTAGGTAAACACTGTCGGTCTGACTGTCAGGTCATGCTTATAAGGCCTTGTTGTCGGAGTGCTACATGAGTCCGATTGGTGGAACACTGTCACATGTTGTCTAGCCAAGTAGTTCCATGTTTATTCGGAAGCCTGTTATTTTTCATATCCACTGGTGATTTTTCGATCTGCGCTCTTGAAGGGAGGTGGGCAGTCCATCTTGCTTGTCAGTTGTGCGGGCCCTCTAACTGCTAAGGGACCGCTACAACATTTATCAAGAATGTAAATTTCTTTGAGAATTTTTGAGAGTAATAGCTGGTGTTAACGTTTTTACAAAATTGAAAATATTTTTAATGCTGTTAACTTTATGTTATAATGACATATTGACTGAATATTGATAGTACCACAGTAAAAATACAAATAGTAACATATGATTTGTCTGATGTTAAAAGTAGATGGTAAAATAATAATGAATGATATAGTTTTGTTTTATTAGCATTTGCTGTCATGTATTTGCAAACTAATCTTCATAGTGTAATATTTTAAGGTACCAGTACCTAAAAGAAAAATTATATTTATGGCAAATTTGTTCCCACAGACTAGAAAACACAATGAACATTTACAATCATGCATTTCATAGCTGACAGGTACAAAAATGTTCAAATCTGGTCAGAATATAAGTGGTATCACAAATTTCTGTAACTGAGAAAAGTCCCATCTGGTGGGTGTGTGTTATTGAGAAACCACACAAGTGCAATTGTAAAAGTGTACAAAGTACACCTGAAACTGTACATACAGTATTCATTCACAATATGGCTTAATTCTGAAAAGACTCATTGCCAGTTTTTGAGGAACAAAAGTTTCAAATTCGGAAGATATATATTTCAACATATAGAGAAAGTTGAAATAATAAAGAGCTTTTACCTGTCTGACCTTCTTTGTGTATAAATATGGAAATATTCTGTGAGAGAACTGGAAAATATTGCCAGCATTATAAAGTCTGCAGTTGAATGAATAACATTTTGAAATCATTAACATTGAAAAAAATTTTATCAGAGAAATTTGTTAGGCATAAGTAAATTATCCACTTGTAGCCAGTAGTCGTAGTGACTGCTTGTTTCGATTTGCAGTATCTCATTGTGAACATAGAGTGTGCAGATGAAAAACTACGGGAGGCTTCTGCTGGGTGCATGGCCAACATACGGAAAGTTGTAAAATAATCTCCTGGATGCATAAGTAACATATGGAAACTTCTAAAGTAAAGAATTTCTTGTGTAAGTGTCAAAGTTATTTCACTTTTGTATATATAATGAAGTAACAGTGGTAGACAAATTTCATCCAATAAATTGACAAACTGACAAAGTTTTCAGTTTTTCTTCTCAAGATTTTCTGAATATAACTTTCTTAATATATATTATTTATTTCTGGGATTGAGATGTATGTGGAAGCTAGAAAGTTATTATATCATGACATACAATAAATGAGCTGTGGTATCCTGAGGTCTGACAGTGGTGCACACTGAAAGACAGGCTTCACGAAAACAAACTTGGTAGGCAGTGGTAAGTAATTTTGTACAGTCTATTTGTGGAAACTTTTGTTGAGTCGTGATGTCACAATTTATGGTATGTGAATAATCTAGCAGTTTTATACTATAGCAGACGTTTAGAGGAGTATGAAAGCTGTACCAATCTGTCGTATCTCATTACTGTGTAACGTAACAGTTATCATTTTTAAACACACTTTTGATATGTTTATGAACTTTTAAATTTTAAACTTCCATTCCAGTAAGAAAAACCATTTTAGTGAGTCAGGAGGAGGAGACTCTAGGACACCACTAGTTCAATTTGAACATAGTATTAAATGTTCAAAAAGTGCAGAATAGGAAAGAAAATGACTATTACAAGAGGCCAGGGACGCTACATAACCCCCAACCCCAACAGGCATAAGAAAAACAAAGCAGAGAGACAGCGTATAGATTCGTCTCCATGTCAGGGCTCCACTAACTACCATCCCAGGTTATCCATCTACAGATGAAGTGAGCACAGAAAACAGCTGTCAGAACACATTTCACTAATGGGGAAGAGACAGCTTTTGCAGTAAATTTCCAAACCAATCATGTTGCTGCAATTCCTTAATGGCCGAGTGCCTGGTACAAAGTGCATCAGAATTGAATGTGTGAGTGGGCCCACTTGAAATGTGACTGCATTATATGAATTTAGTGAACAGTCCGATCGCAACAAATGAATCATATGATCCCCATCTGGCATTCAATGGAGCACAATGTAGGGAGACAGGCATTTGCATGTGAGTAAGTGTGTGTGTGTTTCTGTGCATGATTCTCCTACCAGGGTGAAAACGGAATTTCATTCAGTAACTAGCTAATTCTGTAACTTTTTTTTGTGCACCTGTCGATGCAGCACTTCTGCCTTTTGGTGAGTCATCTCCTTTATTCCGAAATAATTCATACAATTTCCATACATACATAATACCGTATATTTATTTGCTTTCCATATCTTGCCTTGCAAAGAAAATTATTGATTTTGTATTTGTATATAGTAATGATGAATCAACTTCAATAACAAGAACATTATTAGCTGAAACTATGAGATTAAGATGTCAATAATCCAATGCTAATACGGTGCACCATTGTTTGATAGTGTAAATTTTATATGTTTTTGCGTAAAAATGTATATTAATTAGTGAAGCAAATATATCAACAGATACAATCGACTAAATAAATGCCATATAAATTTGGTGCAAATGTTGGGACCAAAAATGAATGGTGAATTAATATAATAAAATAAATAATTAATATAATAAAATACAAAATTTGCTAAGTGATATTCCCCCCCCCCCCCTCTACTACTTGCTCCCTGCCCCTCCCCATCTGTCCCCTGCCCTCCGCCTAACCTGCAGCATTTCACTGTCTGCTGTCCCCACCATACTATTCATCATCCTCCCCACCCCAGCCTCCTCCTTCACCCACCCAGTCGCCACTCCAATCATGCGCTGGTGCTGCTGCTTGCAGTGTTGTTTCAGTTGCCTGGGACTGCAGAGAGAGAGAGAGAGAGAGAGAGAGTGTGTGTGTCTATTGTTGACAAAGACCATTGGTCAAAAGTGTGAAACTCTTTTTGTTGTGCCTATCTGCAACTCAGCATCTCTGCTATATGATGAGTAGCAACTTTCCTTCTCGTAATATTGTTACATTCCATCCTGGACTTTCCATTGTTTGAAATAATCAACAAGTATATGTGATTTATTTAACATCAAGATATCATTGAAATATACAAGATATTCAAAAATAAGTCTTTAAAGGTTTATAAATTAATTACCATGAAAGTTGGAAACAATGTAATGAGCTATTATAATGGTTATTATGTTATTTATAAGCATGCAGCAGAGGCCCCAGAGGGCTGTAATTTTGAGGCTGATATTTGGAGCAGACCGTATGTGCATGTTTGACATATTTCTCACGTCATTTCTCTTACCTTCTGAAATAGCATCCTGTAGCAAAATTGAGTATTCAGACTATAGTGGAATTATATAAGTTAGCATTTCCATCTCCATTACTGGCATGTGGTGAAGTGACATCAGTATCCGTCTACAACATACTCCTTGCATTAGCAAGACATGCCCTGGCCTGTAGTTGCAATACATGTGAGTTTGTCATAGAAGATGAGGAAGTCTGTCACATCTCCCAGTTTTTCTTAAAGTCACTAACTGTGCTTCATAAGAGATGTCCCTTTGCTGCAGTGGAAGTGCTGGTTGTGTACTCGTACAGAAGTGCTGGATGTAGTGCTGTATTGGTGACATTTGGAGGAAATCCGTAACTATTTGACTTACAGTAATGAGCACACAGTGCAGGTCACACAACATTAGTTGCCCATTCTGTAATTGTAAGCAGATTACACTTTAAGTATGAGCAATTACTTCCAGCACACTGGATGTGACTGCATGATTGATCAGCCTGCAGTTATGAACATTTTAATAATATTTTTAACAGTTGATGAGAGCCACCATCAACATACCCATTCACTGTGTACCACATTCTCAGATTGTCGCTACCATCACAACCCTTGATCCTGCTGAGACAAGGGAACTTCTGCGTCACTCATTTCAGCCAATCCCTACTCTGTAAATTTTGATTTACTATACGTGTTGGGGCCTGGTTCAGCCAATTGCCAGTTTCTAATCTGGGGGATGCTGTGACACCATGCCACATTACCAAAGGTGCAATGCTAGAACCTCCACTTCATTATGATATCATATTGTCCTCCCATGCAGCCAGTAGGCTTGGCATGGTATTGTATAATCTTATGCATTCCCAGATACCTATTATCTAACATAAATGTTAAAAGTCTACATCTATATATGTATACCACAAGCCATGATCTGGAAACCTTATTTCGATCCTACAATTTGCTCTCAGTAGTTAACTTTCCAACATGAGTGGGTAAAGACTGTAGGTCCCTAATTGATAATGTTTTCTTTGATGAGGCACAAAGCAAGAAAATAACTGTTTACCCAGCAACAAATGCTGTCTCTGATCATGACGCACACTTAGTCAGGATAAATGACATAGTGCCTTACAGTGTGGATGCACCTCAGTGGAAATCAGTTAGAATCATTAATGACTACAGGGCAAATGTTTTTAAGAGTAGTTTACAGGAAATGACCTGGGATGAAATTAATAAGATCCAAATGCCAATATAAAATTTAAACTATTCCATGATAAATTCATATCAGTATTTGAAAATAGCTTTCTGCATAAGCTAATTAGAAGGGACATTAAACAGCTGTGTAAAAAAACATTGATCACCAAGGGGATTAAAGTATCTAGTGAAAGGAAAAGGGAAATGTATCTTTTGGCAAGAACAAGTAGAGACCCTGTGATAGCTGACCACTACAAAAACTACTCAAATTACTAAGAAAGGTTATTAAAAAATCAAGAAACATGCATGTAATGTCAGAAATCAGTATGTCTGACAACAGAGTTAAGGCAATATGGAATATAGTGAAGCAAGAGACAAGACAACCAACCACAGAAGATGGTAACATTACTATTGAACTGAATGGAAGGTTTATAAATGACAAGTCACAGATAGCAAATGTATTTAATAATCATTTCTTAAACATAGTAGAAAGCATAGGGACCAACAGTTCAAGAGGAAACTCATAGCAGTATGTTGAAGAAGTAACTCTCATAAAATAACATCACATAAATGTATCACCAACTTCTGCTTCTGAAATTAAAAGGGTCATACATTCTCTGACCTCCCCCCATGAACCATGGGGAGGCTTGCGTGCCTCAGCGATACAGATGGCCGTACCGTAGGTGCAACCGCAACGGAGGGGTATCTGTTAAGAGGCCAGACAAATGTGTGGTTCCTGAAGAGGGGCAGCAGCCTTTTCAGTAGTTGCAGGGGCAATAGTCTGGATGATTGACTGATTTGGCCTTGTAACAAGAACCAAAACAGCCTTGCTGTGCTGGTACTGCAAAACGGCTGAAAGCAAGGGAAACTACAGCCGTAATTTTTCCCGAGGGTCATGCAGCTTTACTGTATGTTAAACAATGATGGTGTCCTCTTGGGTAAAATATTCCAGAGGTAAATTAGTCCCCCATTCGGATCTCCGGGCGGGGACTACTCAAGAGGATGTTGTTATCAGGAGAAAGAAAACTGGCATTCTATGGATCAGAGCATGGAATGTCAGATCCCTTAATCGGGAAGTATGTTAGAAAATTTAAAAAGGGAAATGAATAGGTTAAAGTTAGATATAGTGGGAATTAGTGAAGTTCAGTGGCAGGAGGAACAAGACTTTCGGTCAGGTGAATACAGGGTTATAAATACAAACTCAAGTAGGGGTAATGCAGGAGTAGGTTTAATAATGAATCAAAAAAATAGGAGTGCAGGTAAGCTACTAAAAACATCATAGTGAATGCATTATTGTGGCCAAGATAGACGTGAAGCCCATGCCTACTACAGTAGTACAAGTTTATATGCCAACTAGCTCTGCAGATGATGAAGAAATTGATGAAATGTATGATGAGATAAAAGAAATTATTCAGGTAGTGAAGGGAGGTGAAAATTTAATAGTCATGCGTGACTGGAATTCAAGAGTAGGAAAAAGGAGAGAAGGAAACATAGTAGGTGAATATGAATTGGGGCTAAGAAATGATAGAGGAAGCCGCCTGGTAGAGTTTTGCACAGAGCATAACTTAATCATAGCTAACACTTGGTTCAAGAATCATGACAGAAGGTTGTATACATGAAAGAATCCTGGAGATACTAGAAGGTATCAGATAGATTATATAATGGTAAGAAAGAGATTTAGGAACTAGGTTTTAAATTGTAAGACATTTCCAGGGGCAGATGTGGACTCTGACCACAATCTATTGGTTATGAACTGTAGATTGAAACTGAAGAAACTGCAAAAAGGTGGGAATTTAAGGAGATGGACCTGGATAAATTAACGAAACCAGAGGTTGTACAGGGTTTCAGGGAGAGCATAAGGGAACAATTGACAGGAATGTGGGAAAGAAGTACAGTAGAAGAAGAATGGGTAGCTTTGAGGGATGAAGTAGTGAAGGCAGCAGAGGATCAAGTAAGTAAAAAGACCAGGGCTAGTAGAAATCCTTGGGTAACAGAAGAAATATTGAATTTAATTGATGAAAGGAGAAAATATAAAAATGCAGTAAATGAAGCAGGCAAAAAGGAATACAAACGTCTCAAACATGAGATCGACAGGAAGTGCAAAATGGCTAAGCAGGCATGGCTAGAGGACAAATGTAAGGATGTAGAGGCTTATCTCACTAGGGGTAAGATAGATACTGCCTACAGGAAAATTAAAGAGACCTTTGGAGAAAAGAGAACCACTTGTAAGAATATCAAGGGCTCAGATGGAAACCCAGTACTAAGCATAGAAGGGAAAGCAGAAAGGTGGAAGGAGTATATAGAGGGACAATACAAGGGCGATGTTCTTGAGGACAATGTTATGGAAATGGAAGAGGATGTAGATGAAGATGAAATGGGAGATACGATACTGCGTGAAGAATTTGATAGAGCACTGAAAGACCTAAGTCGAAACAAGGCCCCGGGAGTAGACAACATTCCATTAGAACTACTGACAGCCTTGGGAGAGCCAGTCCTGACAAAACTCTACCATCTGGTGAGCAAAATGTATGAGACAGGCGAAATTCCCTCAGACTTCAAGAAGAATATAATAATTCCAATCCCAAAGAAAGCAGGTGTTGACAGATGTGAAAATTACTGAACTATCAGTTTAATAAGTCACAGCTGCAAAATACTAACGCGAATTCTTTATAGATGAATGGAAAAACTGGTAGAAACTGACCTCGGGGAAGATCAGTTTGGATTCCGTAGAAATATTGGAACACGTGAGGCAATACTGACCTTACAACTTATCTTAGAAGAAAGATTAAGGAATGGCAAACCTACATTTCTAACATCTGTAGACTTAGACAATGCTTTTGACAATGTTGACTGGAATACTCTCTTTCAAATTCTAAAGGTGCAGGGGTAAAATACAGGGAGCGAAAGGCTATTTACAATTTGTACAAAACCACTTGGCAGTTATAAGAGTCGAGGGGCATGAAAGTGCACTGAAGGCAATAGACATTGATCTGGCTGGACAGTTCAATAAGCAACAATTAATTGGAGGCCCGAATGTGTTTCGAGGCCTTCGTCTGAATTTCACGTGTGATGTACAGGCTCTGTTTGCTTGCTGTAGTGTGGGGCAATCACTGTGACTACGGTGGCCTTGAAGCCTTTCCAGATGCAAATATACTTTGTTGGAGAACATGGAGTATAGCAGAGACAACAGGACTTTTGGCTAAAGTTCCATATGGTACGCTCGTTCCCAGTATGCCATTTGTATTGACTACCAGAAGAAAGAAGAAATTGAATGCCGATGAGTACCTGTTTATATGGGCTAAATTTGGCAATGGAAACTGTAAAATAAAAATAATTGGTGATTGTATGTTGTTTTATAGACAATTTGTGGCACAACTTGACAAAAAGAAGGGACCGGTTAGTAGGACATGTTCTGAGGCATCAAGGGATCACAAATTTAGCATTGGAGGGCAGCGTGGAGGGCAAAAATTGTAGGGGGAAACCAAGAGATGAATACACTAATCAGATTGAGAGGGATGTAGGTTGCAGTAAGTACTGGGAGATGAAGAAGCTTGCACAGGATAGGGTAGCATGGAGAGCTGCATCAGACCAGTCTCAGGACTCAATACCACAACAACAACAACATTCTCTGAAGAATAAAAGCTCTTCTGGTTTTATGGTGTTTCCAATAGAGTACTAAAGATTTATTCCCTTATAAAAAATCCGGTATTGTACGAAATATGTTATGCATCAATAAACTCAAGGCATTTTTCCAGAGAGACTAAAATATGACATTGTTAAACGCCACAGAAAGGTGATTAAAGAGACATCATAACTACCAACCTATTTCACTGCTGACATCATTTTCCAAAATTTTTGAGAAGATGATGTATTCTAGAATAGTATCTCACCTTGGCAAAAACACAGTTTGCATTTCAGAAGGGTTGCACTACTGAGAATGCCATTTACATGTTCACAACCCATATATTACAAGCATTAAATTAAAAAAACACAGGTAGGTATTTTCTATGACCTATCCAAGGCAATTGATTGTGTGAATCATAGTATACTCGTAGATAAATTGAAGTTTTATGGGATTTATGTTAGTCAACCGATGGATCATGTCATATCTAACCAAAAGAATGCAGGAAGTTGTACTTAGTAGTAATTCAACCAACAAAATCCAGGGACATAATTCTGACTGGGGAGAAATCATGTGTGGGGTTCCCCAAGGTTCAGTCTTAGGTCCACTGCTGTTTCTCTTATATGTAAATGATCTACAGTCTAATGTACAACAAGCAGAACTAGTTCTTTTTGCACATGACACCAATATTGTAATCACTCCCAGTATACATACAGAAATGGAAGAAATGGTGAACAAAATTCTCAAAAGTATCACTGACTGGTTTTCTGCGAATGGTCTTACCCTTAATTTCACAAAGAAACATCATATTCAGTCCTGCACCTCTAGGGTTACTGCACCAGTGATAAGTGTAACACATGGTGATGAAATAATACATAGGGTGGAAACTTCAAATTCTCAGGTGTCCATATTGGTGAGAATTTAAATTGGAGAAAACACATTTTGGAACTCCTAAAACAACTTACTTCAGCCACATTTGCACTTAGAATCATAGCAAATCTTGGGGAGAGAGAAATCAGTAAGTTGACATATATTTTTTATTTTTCATTCAGTAATGTCATATGGAATAATGTTTTGGGGTAACTCATATTTACGAAAGAAGGTCTTCATTGTCCAAAAATGTGCTGTAAGAACAATATGTGGTGCTCACCCGTGATCATCTGTTTAAGGAATTGGGCATTCTGACTACTGCTTCACAGTATATTTATCCCCTCATGAAGTTTGTTGTAAATAATCCACTACAGTTCAAAGGAAACAATGAGGTTCATAATTACAATACTAGAAGAAAAAATGACATTCATTACTCAACATTAAGGTTGTCTTTAGCACAGAAAGGAGTGCACAATGCTGCAGCACAAATTTTTGAACACTTACCCAGTGATATAAAAGTCTAACAGACAGCAAGGTAAAATTTGAAAATAAACTGAAAAAGTATTTCCTTGACAATTCCTTCTATACCGTAGAAGAATTTTGTTGTGACTCGCCGATTATTCAAAGTGCCGCCGCGCAATTACACACGTCCTCTACGTGCGGCGCTGTCTGCCAGCCAGGCAGCAGCTGCGCCACCTAAGCGGCCAGCCGAGCAGCGGCCGCTAGACTGAGACTCAGTGTTTAATCAAATGCCGACTTGTACACAGGTCAACTTACTCAGTGACTTATATGTGTGTTGTGTTGTCCGAAAAATGTGTTACATTTGAAGATATAAAATTGGCGACGAGGATGGGATTTTTCCTTTTCACCGTTGACTCACAGGGTTCCATGGCTACTGTCGAGCAACTATTGCAAAATCTCCTTGAACAGCAAATGCTTCTAACAGCGACGATTCGCGATTTCGTCGCGGCGTCAAATGCGGGGCGTTTCTCGTCGTTGGCTGTACCTCCTTTTCCACCTTACGACGAGACGGCGGAAATACAACCTCTGTGCGCTGTTGACGACGCGTGCGGCGCGTCCCCGCCGGCCGACGTGGCCGCAGTACGCTCCCACGCGCAGCCACGGCCTAGCCGTAAACAACCCACTAAGAAACTGCAGCAAAATCCCTGGCAACTTCCTTCATGTCCGCGGTGTTTTACGAAACATTCACGCGAGGATTGTCCCCAATGTTGGGCTGTGTGTCACAATTGCAAAAAGAAAGGTCATGTGTCTTCTGTTTGTAAATCCGACCGCATACATGATGTTCATGAACATGACGCTGATTCTGTGTTGTCTGTCAATTGCACTTCTTCCCTTTCAGGGAAGTTATTCCTCACTGTCCAAATCCTTGGTCGAGATGTTTGCATGCAAGTGGATACTGGTTCTGCTGCCACTATAATTAATTCTCAGACATATCTTCAGCTGGGTTCTCCACTCCTGTCCCCTGTCACTCAGCAATTACGGATGTACAATAAACAGAAGATTTCTCTCTTGGGACAGTTTAATGCTGAGGTATCTTACAAATCCGTCGTTCGCACTGTTCCCATATTTGTGGTCGACCAGAGCACCGCAGAAAATCTTTTTGGTTTCGATGCCTTTCACGTTTTTGGGTTCTCCATAGATGACTCTGTCAATATTGTCTCTGATGCTATTCCTTATGCTCAGCTGGATTCCTTGTCGATGACATTTTCGTCCCTTTTTTCTCCTGGGTTAGGCCATGCAAATGACTTTGAAGCTCATATCACGCTCAAACCCACTGCTCGGCCTAAGTTTTTTCGGGCTCGGCCCATTCCTGTGGCCCTTCATGATCGGGTAAAACGGGAGTTGGATCGTCTCACTGCTTCAGGGGTCTTGCTTCCTGTCACTTCCAGTGAGTGGTCCTCTCCTGTCGTTGTAGTTGCTAAGCCCAATGGTGATATTCGTCTCTGTGGCGATTTCAAAGCCACTGTAAATGCTCAATGCCTCATCGACACTTACCCTATGCCCCGTCCTGAAGAACTGTTCACTAAACTCGCTGGAGGACAGTATTTTTCTAAAATTGACCTGTCGGAAGCTTATTATCAACTTCCTCTCGACGCTACTTCCCGGCAGTTTCTGGTCCTTAACACGCCTTTCGGCCTCTATCAATACCAACGCTTGCCATTCGGGGTTGCTAGCACCCCTGCTCTTTTTCAGCGATTCTTGGAACAATTATTGCTCCCTGTCCCGGGGTGTATCAATTACATGGACGACATTGTTGTCACTGGCTCCACCACTGAAGAACATCTTCAAAATCTCCGCACACTTTTTAATGTCTTACAGACTGCCGGTCTTAAGTGTAATCTTCAGAAATCACAATTCTTTCAGGCATCTATCACATACTTGGGGTTTCAACTCTCTCGGGATGGTATTCGTCCTCTTCAACACACTGTTGCTGCGATCGATGCCCTTCTTCGCCCTACATCTGTTAAGGAACTGCAGGCTTTCTTGGGGAAAATAGCATACTATCACAAGTTTTTACCGTCTGCGGCGTCAGTGGCTCAGCCGTTGCATCGCCTGTTGCATAAAAACGTGCCTTTTCACTGGTCCGCGTCATGTGACGCGGCTTTCCGGAAATTAAAGACTATGCTGAAACAGGCCCCGTGCCTGGCTACTTATCGACCTGGCCAACATCTTGTTCTTGCCACAGACGCCTCTCAATACGGGGTCGGTGCAGTCCTTACGCACCGTTTTTCTGACGGTTTGGAACAACCCATCGCTTATGCCTCCAAAATGCTCACGGATGCCCAACAAAAGTATCCTCAAATTGAGAAAGAAGCTTTGGCCATCATTTATGCTCTTCATAAGTTTGGTGTTTTTCTCTATGGCTCAAAATTTCATCTTGTTACGGATCACAAACTGCTTGTTTCCTTGTTTCATCCATCAACATCACTTCCCGACAAGGCTGCACACCGCCTCCAGCGTTGGGCTCTTTACTTGTCCCGTTTCAATTATGAGATTCATTTCCGGCCAACGGCTCAACATGCGAATGCTGATGCTTTGTCTCGCCTTCCCATGGGTCCTGATCAGGCATTCGATAGGGACGAACTTTTGTGTTTCCACCTGGATGTTGCCGAACAGCGGGTTGTGGACGGGTTCCCCATCACTGGGGACAGGCTGGCGGCTGCTACGGGTTCTGACTCTACCCTCTCCCAGGTTTTACGCTGTATTCAGAAGGGTTGGCCAGATCGCCCATCCGCTAAGACTTCTGATCCATTGCGGAACTACTACACTTTGCGCTACCGCCTCACAGCTAGGAATGGTGTTATCCTCCTCTCCACTGACAATGCTTTGCCGCGTGTTGTGGTACCTGCGTCTTTGCGTGCTTCGGTCTTGCGCCTCCTTCACCAGGGGCACTGGGGTGTGTCTCGCACAAAATCTCTGGCACGCCATCATGTGTACTGGCCTGGCATCGACTCTGACATTGCACACATGGTCGCTGCCTGCAGCCCTTGTGCGTCACAGGCCGCTGCCCCGAAGTCATCTTTGTCACCGTGGCCTTCGCCTGAGAAGCCCTGGGAGCGCATTCATGCTGACTTTGCGGGACCCTTTATAGGTACTTATTGGCTCCTCGTAATTGACGCCTATTCTAACTTTCCTTTCATTGTCCGTTGCACGTCACCTACCATCGCGGCAACCACCAGTGCTCTCGCCCGCATTTTTTCTTTGGAAGGCCTCCCCTCTACTCTTGTTACTGATAATGGTCCGCAATTTGCCTCTTCCGACTTTGCGGATTTTTGTGCTCGTCACGGCGTTACGCATGTCACGGCCCCGCCGTTCCATCCACAATCCAACGCTGAGGCTGAACGACTGGTCCGCACATTTAAGGCTCAGATGCGGAAACTTCTGACTTCTTCTGCTGCTGATGACGCACTTCTCCAGTTCCTGGCGTCTTACCGTTTCACCCCCATGGGCGATCACAGCCCGGCTGAACTCTTACATGGCCGACAGCCCCGCACGCTACTTCATCTTATGCGGCCTCCCACCTCACGGCCGCGGGTGCCTTCACTTGGCCGGTTCACCGCCGACGGCCTCGTCTGGGTACGGGGATATGGCAGGCGGTCAAAATGGAGCCCGGGCCACATCTTACGACACCGTGGCAGACGCCTGTATGAAATCCAGACGGACGCGGGTGTTGCAGTGCGTCATTCGGACCAGCTTCGGCCTCGGGTGCCAGCAACGCCTGTTCCGAATGCCGCCACACCACCTTTGGCTCTACCTGATGCTCGGGATCTTGGCATCTCTCAATACTCACAACACAGCCCTCTCACCGTCATCGCGATGCCAGCACCAGAACGGACGCCACCAGGAGACGTGCCCATGCAGGAACCGGAGGACCGTCCTCTGTCAGAGTACATCTACTCGCCTCCTCCTCCAACAGACGCCGACACATCGCCCATGTCTCCTGTCATATCATTTGGACTTGCCGCAACGGGCAGATTGGTGCAGGGGGCCCCAGCAGATTCAACCCCTACGTCTCCTGTCATTTCGACCCGTTATCATCGGGGACATTTCCGTCCGTATGGGAAGCCTCCTCCTCGAGACTTTACGGCGAGTCAAACAACGCCTATGGACGTTAGCCATCTCCAGGACACCTCCATCAAGACCAGTGCAACAATTTCAAAGGGGGGAAAAGTGTTGTGACTCGCCGATTATTCAAAGTGCCGCCGCGCAATTACGCACGTCCTCTACGTGCGGCGCTGTCAGCCAGCCATGCAGCAGCTGCGCCAGCCGAGCAGCGGCCGCTAGACTGAGACTCAGTGTTTAATCGAATGCCGACTTGTACACAGGTCAACTTACTCAGTGACTTATATGTGTGTTGTGTTGTCCGAAAAATGTGTTACATTTGAAGATATAAAAAATTTCTATGTTTGCAATGTGTAAAAGGTGGTGTGTAGGAATTGCTAACTCAGTCTGTATATCTTGTTTTCAATTTTTTGGGTGGGGTTGGGGGGAGGGGGTCGAATGATAATAATATGGTAATGATTAGAGTACAAATTAATTTTCAATATCAATGTAAATGACTCGTTCCACATCATGGTGATTTATCGAGTAAAATTATCCATGGAACATGAAAGTAACTTATGGTGCGTGTTAGACGGTACCTTGTACCACTGTTGAGTCATTCCCTTTACTGTTCCACTCATGAATGTAGTGATACAAAAAACAACTGTCTGTGTTCATCCTTATGAGCCCTTGTATCTTTTATCTCCATGTGGCAGTCCTCATGCAACATGCAGGTACTTTCAGTGCAGTCATTCTTCAGTCTGTTGCAAATTCCAGTTGTCTAAACTTTGTCAAGAGCATTTCGTAAAAAGAATGTCTTCTTCTCACAAGGGATTCCCACGTTAGTTCATGGAGCATTTCTGTAATAGTTGCATGTTGAATCAAATCTACCAGTAACAAACCTTGCAGTACAACTCTGAGTTTTTTCAGTGTCTTCCTTTCGTCAATCCTGATGAGGTAATCAAGCAGTACTCAAAACTGGGCCACATAAGTGTTTTGTACACAGTCTCCTTTACATACACTCCTGGAAATGGAAAAAAGAACACATTGACACCGGTGTGTCAGACCCACCATACTTGCTCCGGACACTGCGAGAGGGCTGTACAAGCAATGATCACACGCACGGCACAGCGGACACACCAGGAACCGCGGTGTTGGCCGTCGAATGGCGCAGCATTTGTGCACCGCCGCCGTCAGTGTCAGCCAGTTTGCCGTGGCATACGGAGCTCCATCGCAGTCTTTAACACTGGTAGCATGCCGCGACAGCGTGGACGTGAACCGTATGTGCAGTTGACGGACTTTGAGCGAGGGCGTATAGTGGGCATGCGGGAGGCCAGGTGGACGTACCGCCGAATTGCTCAACACGTGGGGCGTGAGGTCTCCACAGTACATCGATGTTGTCGCCAGTGGTTGGCGGAAGGTGCACGTGCCCGTCGACCTGGGACCGGACCACAGCGATGCACGGATGCACGCCAAGACCGTAGGATCCTACGCAGTGCCGTAGGGAACCGCACCGCCACTTCCCAGCAAATTAGGGACACTGTTGCTCCTGGGGTATCAGCGAGGACCATTCGCAACCGTCTCCATGAAGCTGGGCTACGGTCCCGCACACCGTTAGGCCGTCTTCCGCTCACGCCCAAACATCGTGCAGCCCGCCTCCAGTGGTGTCGCGACAGGCGTGAATGGAGGGACGAATGGAGACGTGTCGTCGTCAGTGATGAGAGTCGCTTCTGCCTTGGTGCCAATGATGGTCGTATGCGTGTTTGGCGCCGTGCAGGTGAGCGCCACAATCAGGACTGCATACGACCGAGGCACACAGGGCCAACACCCGGCATCATGGTGTGGGAAGCGATCTCCTACACTGGCCGTACACCACTGGTGATCGTCGAGGGGACACTGAATAGTGCACGGTACATCCAAACCGTCATCGAACCCATCGTTCTACCAGTCCTAGACCGGCAAGGGAACTTGCTGTTCCAACAGGACAATGCACGTCCGCATGTATCCCGTGCCACCCAACGTCCTCTAGAAGGTGTAAGTCAACTACCCTGGCCAGCAAGATCTCCGGATCTGTCCCCCATTGAGCATGTTTGGGACTGGATGAAGCGTCGTCTTACGCGGTCTGCACGTCCAGTACGAACGCTGGTCCAACTGAGGCGCCAGGTGGAAATGGCATGGCAAGCCGTTCCACAGGACTACATCCAGCATCTCTACGATCGTCTCCATGGGAGAATAGCAGCCTGCATTGCTGCGAAAGGTGGATATACACTGTACTAGTGCCGACATTGTGCATGCTCTGTTGCCTGTGTCTATGTGCCTGTGGTTCTGTCAGTGTGATCATGTGATGTATCTGACCCCAGGAATGTGTCAATAAAGTTTCCCCTTCCTGGGACAATGAATTCACGGTGTTCTTATTTCAATTTCCAGGAGTGTATAAACTACACTGTTCTAGAATTCTCCCAATGAATCGAATTTGACCATTCCCCTTACATACAGTTGATTTTACATGCTTGTTCATGTTGTATTCAACATAACACATAAATATTTAATCATTGTGACTGCTGCAGCACACCACTAAAACTGTATTAAAACATTACACAATTATTTTTCCTACTCATCTGCATTAACTTACTATTTCCACGTTCACAGCAAGCCACTGTTCATCACCGCAAACAGATACTCTATGCAAGTCATCCTGTATTCTCCTACAGTTCCTCAACGATGACACTTTCCTGCACATTACAGCATCATTAGGAAACAGTTGCACATTGCTGCTCACCCTGTATGTCAGATGATTTATGGATATAAAGAACAAGAGCAGTCCTATCACACTTTCATGGAGATCTCCTGCTGAATCATATTTTTATGGAGCTCTCTTGCTGATACCTTTACCTCTGATGAACATTTACCATCCAGGACAACATACTATGTTCTACAACTTAAAAAGTTTGTGTGCCATTCACATATTGGAGAACCTGTTCTGTCCACTCTGATCTCCTTCAACAGTCAGCAGTGTTCACATGTCAAAACTTTCTTGTCAAAACTTTCTGGAAATCTCGTAGGAACATGGAATCACCTTTTGGCCTTAATCCCTGGTTCACTGGATATTGCATGAGAAAAGGGCAAGCTGAGGTTTGCACTAGTCATGCTTTCTATATCTGTGCTGATTTGTGGATTGATGCTTTACATGCTCAAGGATATTTATTGTATTCAAACTTAAAATATGCTCAAGAATTCTGCAGTAAACTTTCATTAGGGATACTGGTCTGTAATTTTGTGGATTTGTTCTTTAACTGGTGTTATATAAAGGAATCACCTGCACTTTTTTCTGGACACTTAGGACCTTGCATTCAACAAGAAATTTGCAATAAATAAACCCTAGCTAAATCAGGGGCAAATGCCAGAGAGTGCCCTCTGTAAAAATGAATTGGGATTCCATCTGGACCTAGCGATTTATTTGTTTGGAACTCTTTCAGTTGCATTTCAGTGCCAGCGATGCCTACTTCTGTGTCTACAGTGTTTGTGAAGCAGTCAAATAACTGAATGTCTGTACTATCACCTTGTGTGAATGACTTTTAAACATGAAATTTAGAACTTCAGCTTTCCTTTTGTTGTCTTCTATTGCATTGCCAGGCTGGTCACCAGGTGACTAGATGTCTTTGACACATGTGTCACTTTTATGTAGTACCAGAATTTTCTAGTTTTCTTGCCAAGACCTTTTCCTAATGTATGACAGTTTTTTTTTTCTTTTCTTTTTTTTTTTTTTTTTTTTTTTTTTTAAATGTGAGTGTAACCATCTCTGTTTTCTCAGCATTTTCAGAATTTTGTCATTAAACCACCTCCTTGTCATTACTTTTACAGAGTGCAATCTTCTGTCAGTTCAAACCTTGCCCATAATTCCTCTAAATCCTTCATATTGGAACTGAATGAATAAATGATGCTTTTCATCATTTTAAGTAGTATGCTAACAACTGATTATCTTCTCTGGCCAGTATAAAAAATCTCTTCCTAGTCTTCTTGATAGATTTGTTATTTTCAGTAACCATTGTGGCTGTGAAGAAATTCCTTGTAGCTACATTCCATCTGAATAGGCCTTGGAAGACCCAACGGTACCAATTGTCTGCTGTGTCATCCTCAGGAGACAGGTGTCACTGGATGCGGATATGAAAGGACACATAGTCAGCACACCGCTCTCCTAGCCATTGTCAGGTTTCGTAAACATAGCTGCCACCTCAATCAAGTAGTTCACAAGGGCTGAGTGCACCCTATTTGCCAGCGGCACTTGAAAGATCCGCACGGTCACCCATAATAGTAGTAGTCAAGCATGATAGTGCTTAATTTAGGTGATGTGACAGGAACTGTGGCAAGGCCATTAGCCTTTGAAGCAACAAAGTATAAAATATTTGCACTGTGTGTGGGTTGTCAAATAAGTTGTTCAAGAGAGTTTCTGCACAAAGTGTTCAGAAATTTTGCAAGACTGTGTCCACACTGTAATAAAACTGGTAATGGTGAGATAAATGTATTGACCAATCTTGTATTATATGAAATGACCGATTCCAAAGTTGAAGACTCTAAACCGAGAAATCCACTACCACATAGCTATACTAAAATGTGTAAATGTCAACATACATAAGCACTTAATGTAATTACTTTGATTATTATGGAGTTCTTCAAAAGATATACAGTGATAAACAATTATTTGTCCTTCATTCTTATAATGTATGTTTCAAAGGTGGTTTTGCTCGAACAGATCAATGTACGATGATATTTTCTTCGCTGTATGTTGTGAGAGGCAAATCTTTGTTACACTGGACTCGAATTCGGGAGGACAACGGTTCAATCCCGCGTCTGACCATCCTGATTTAGGTTTTCCCGATTTCCCTAAATCGATCCAGGGAAATGCCGGGATGGTTCCTTTCAAAGGGCACGGCTGACTTCTTTCTCCATCCTTCCCTAATCCGATGAGACTGATAACCTTGCTGTCGGGTCTCCTCCCCCAAAACAATCGAGCCCAACCCAAATCTTTGCTGTTCTGTGCGAGTTGGGTGTATGAGTTATGTATGTGTTGAATTAGCGTAGAGATTGGTCGTCATTATACTGTGAAGTGTTACGGCTAAAAATATATCTATTTAACAACAGAAACTCCACCTTTGTTCATATTATTTAAAAAAATGGAGCTGAGCATCCTCTAGACCAGTATATAAAGTTGCTTTTCAGAATCTAGGTTGGACATAGACAATGACTTTGAGTTACAAGACGGCGATGATGGTTAGAATATGATGGCATCACGCAAGATCTTCTGAAAGTAAAATGTGAATACTGTGCTGGATTTGTGGAATTTTTGTATGAAAAATAAGCCACGTATGAACCAACTTACAAAACAGGAACAATAGCAGCAAAAGGAGTTCACAATCAAGAAAAAGAAAAGGATGAAAAATAATAAAAGTGAGATGAACAGTTAATAGCGTTGACCTCCAACAACAAAGTAAGTACTGAAAATATTTTCTTTATTTTTTTCTTTTAGTGTAAGTGTCTCATTACATAATCATTAATAATGACAGTCATTGAACAGAAATCTGAAACAATGAAGGGTAATACAGACATGGGAGAGTTAAGTAATGTCGTGAAACAAGATCAGGAAAGCTTTGTTGATGAGGTCTTAGAACAGGAAAAAGACACTGATGAATCATGTAAACTGTTAAAACAGTAAGATAATACTGTAATAATGACATAAGTACATTGTTGGCATTGTTAATAAAAATGAATGATGATGATAAAGATCACATAATAAAAATGAATAATGACTAGTGTGCAAAAATCAATGAGCAACTTTAAAATCATAAGGACCAGTTCACAGAATTTGGTCATTTAATAGGAGCATTATTTGACTGTATCAGTAAAATTACAACACAACTAAATGACATCAATCAAAAAATTGATAGATTAGATGTTCAAGTACAGTCTGTTGAGTTCAAGATGAAAGAAATTGAACTTAAATTTAACACTGAAAAACAAAATTGCTTTTGAAAAAGTGCATGTGGATATAAGAACTATTGACAAAAGTGTATATAATCAAATTTTGACTTTGGAAACTGTTGATACTAAACTGGCATTTATTGAAAGCAAGTTTTGTCGAACAAGTGAAGACAAAAGATAATAAATTCATGGAAAATCTAAAATTAAGTAACAACAAAACCAGCATCCTAGAAAGTGGTTTCTCTGTTCTGTGCTAAAAGTTGAAGAATTGTCCAATGATGTATTCAGAATCAGATTCAGATTCTTTATTTGCCATTGACCACATGCAGTGAAATAGGCATTACAATTATGTCAAGATACGTAAGAAGTTACTACATTAGTGAGTGTTTACATTACAAGTACAATTTATGCTACATTAATCAATATACATTATTGGAATCATAGACTTAAAACTCAATTTCTATGTTACAAGTATCCGTGAATTCTGTAAGAGTGTAGTATGGATTGTCTATTAACCATTTGTGCAGTTTACTTTTAAAATTATTGAAAGGTGTATTGAGTGCAGTATGTGGTAATTTGTTAAATAATTTCATACAGTTCACTTTGTGTGAGTTGCCTGTTTTTGTCAGCCTATGTCTAGGAATGTCAATACTCTCTTTGTTTCTGGTGTCATGTAAGTGTTTGTTCTTTCTGGTGTTAAATTTTGTTCAGTTCTTTTTAGCATACACCAGTGATGCATAAATATAAAGATTTATCACGGTCATTATTTCCATTTTGATGAATAAGGATGGCAATGTTCCCTTGGACCAACCTTGCACATTATTCGTAGCACCTTTTTCTGCATCAGTAGTACATCACTGATGTGACATGAGTGGCCCCATAGGAACAGCCCATAAGATATATGAGACTGAAAAAGTCCAAAGTAAGCTGTTCTGAGATATTTGTTACTCCCTAGATCAGACAGTTTCCAGATGAGATAGGACATCCTCGATAACTTATTGCAGACCTGGTTGATATGGGGTTGCCAGTTAATAGAAACCTTGTCAACAATGTTGGTACCACGTTTTGTATCATTGCAGTGAAAAACTTTTCAGGTGAAGGTAGTTTACGTCCTATAGACTTTCTGCAACATTGCAGAGATAATTTGGTGTCTAATATGACTGACATTATGAAAATTAATTTAATTGGATGGATAAAAAGTCTACTCACCAAGCAGTGGCAGAATACACACATAAAAGAAATTTGTAATTTCTTCAGGCAGAAGGGTTGAAGGGGAAGGAAGTGGGGTGAAGGAAAATGACTGGAGAGATCTAAGAAAAGTGGTAGATTTCAGGAAAGTCACCCAGAACTGCGGGTCAGGGGAGACTTACCGCTTGGGATTCTGAACTACTGTCTGAATCGTTAAGTAAAAAATTAACAGACAATAAGAACTATGTAGAATTACCTGTAATTGAAGTACAGATTAAAGGTGCAATTGGGAAACATATTCAGTTGGTTAACAATCAGGCTTTAATAACTTTCACAATTGAGGGAGTAACTTTTACACGTGGATGTTTAATAATTCAAGATGTCAGTGAGAAACTTATCCTCAGCATGTCATGAATAATTAGTGTGATGGTAGATTTTGATTCGGGAGGGCAGAAGTTGATTATCAGTGCACCTGATGGAGATTTTATTTGCACTAATTTTATGAAGTCAGCTGTATCTTATAAGGAGGATAAAATAAATTGTATTTAATTTAAAAAAAAAATAGTGGATTTTTTGTGAATAATATGCCAGAATTAGACACAGATTAAGCAGAGTTTCAATAACTTGTAAACACTTATACTTTAGAAGCAAAAGGGTTAAATGAAAATCAGAAATGGGCATTAGAATCTTTTTTGTGGGAGTACAGTGATGTGTTTAATAATATCCTAGATAGAGTGAGACGATATTGGTGTACTTTAGAGGATATCAATGTGCTTTACAACTAACACCACAGTAACCATTTTTCATAAAGTCATATTGTGTACCTATCGTTCATAGAGCTGCAATGAGAAAGAGTTGCATAAGGTGGAAGTGAGTAATATCACTGAGAGAACTGTTAGCTCATATAACAACCCTTTACTCATTGTTACCAAAAGAAATAGAGGAGTGAGATTACTTCTGAATTCTAGGCATTTGAACAAGTTTTTGTACAGATAAGATGATCATCCTGAAGGCACTGGTGAACTTTTACAAAAATTTAAAAATAGTCACATTATGTCTAGTTTGGATTTAACTTCTGGATTTCATCAGGTACCCTTAGCTCCTGTATCTCATAAATAAACTACCTTTCTTTACAGTGGTAGATGTCACCAATACCGTGTAGTACCTTTTGGTTCGAATTCATCAGTAGCCGAATTTATAAGAACATTAGATTATGTACTTGGCCAATATCCAGTGGGAAAACTTATGTTTATGCAGATGATATTTGGGTTACTGGAAAAAGATGGACTCGAAAAATGTAAATTTTCTGTATCTAATTCCTAGGTGACATAATTACTAAGGAAGGAATCTTGGCAGACCCTGATAAAATTAAAATTAAAACAATTTCAATAGTAGAAAACACCTGAAGTCATTTTATGGTTTATGTGGAATTTATTGAAAATTTGTGCATGGACAAAGTTTGAATATAATGATTATGATTTGTGAGCAGAACTATTTCAGGAAAAAGAAGTTAATGGAGAAAAAATACATTACACAATTGTGCTTGTAAGAAGAATACTGTTAAAACATGAGAAATCTTACACACTTACAGAAAAAATTATTAGCTGTTTACTGGGCATTCACTAAATTCAGAACCTATTTGTTGGGACATAAAGCGATTGTATATTCAGACCACAAAGCATTAAGCTACCTACAGGAATGAAGTTTATATCAATAGATTTACCAGATGGGGAATGTATTTGCAACAATTTGATTATGGAATTAAATATATTACAAGTTCAGACAGTGTTCTTGCAGATGCCTTGTCAAGGACGCCATTGGGTGGGAGTTATGAAAATTTTGATCAAAATGAGGAAAAAGAGTTTAAAATCAGACATATGAAGAGTATACATGATGAGAAAATTATTGAGCTAATGTGTAACAGCCGGCCAGAGTGACCGTGCAGTTCTAGGCGCTACAGTCTGGAACCAAGCGACCGCTATGGTCGCAGGTTCGAATCCTGCTTCGGGCATGGATGTGTGTGATGTCCTTAGGTTGGTTAGGTTTAATTAGTTCTAAGTTCTAGGTGACTGATGACCTCAGAAGTTAAGTTGCATAGTGCTCAGAGCCATTTGAACCATTTAATGTCTAACAAAATTAGAAGGAACCAAAATCATGATTCAAAATGAAGATTAGTAAAGAGATGTTTCGGCCAAAGAGGTTATGAAGAACTGGAGTTACAAAGTTCATAAAGAAACACTTTTCAGGAGAACAGATGTGGATTCTGATGACTGGAAGTTATGTTGGCCAAAGGAGGAAGCTGGGAAGTTGATTAAGTATGTAGAAGAAAGTTATGGGCAATGTGGTATTCAAAAATTGTTTAAAAAAGCTACAAGAAAATGTTTATTTCTATAATGTGGCTAAAAACGTTAGGAAAATACTATCTACTTGTGACAGGTATCAGACAGTCATGGTAAGTCACAGAACTTATCAAAGTGAGGTGCAAAGTATGATATCTGATAAACCTATGGATTTAGTTACTGCAGATTTTTATGGAAGTTTACCAAATATTAAAAATGGATATTGTTATATTTTTGTTATGGTTGATGTTTTCTCCAAATATATAAAATTATATCCTGTTAGAAAATCTGCAAGTAAGGAGATTATTACTAAAATTGAAAAGTATTACTTCAAAAATGTAGGAAAAGATAAAGTAATACTGTCAGACAATGGATCACAGTTTTTATCATAGAAAAACCTGATATCAAACACATTTTAATTTCAGTTTATAATTCTTCATCCAGTCCAGCAGAGAGACATATGCGTGAAATTAATTGTCTGTGTTGCACATGCTATAGTCACAAGCACCTCACACGGTATGAACACATCAGTGATTTGGAAGACGTAATGAATAGCATGCGACACAGTACAACGGGATTTTCACCTTTTGAAGTCATGTTTCATAATAAACCAGCAATCTCTGAATTAGTAAATTTTCAACTATGTACTGTTATGTCAGCTCAAGAACATGAAGCAATTGTGAGAGAAACTATGAAAAATCAAGGTGAGATACAAAAGAAAAGACACAATAGTGAGGTCAAAATAACTAAATTCAACATTGGAGCTTGTATTCTTGTTAAATAACACAACAAATTCTACATGTTTTTCTACATCTGTATCAGTCCATTTGACGTCATAGAGAACCTGCATCAAAATGCTTACCGCTTGATTTATCCTGAGTCTCAAAAGATTCTCGGGCTAAGAAATGTTACCTTGTTGAAGTCATATGGCCTCATTGAAGCCATACAAACAAAATAGATGAAGATAACTAATGAAAAGGATTCTTCCTGGAACGTGTAGAAACAAAATGTTTTCTGCCATTGTAATGGACTATGTACTTTTTACGTCTTTCATAAAATTTCTGGGCAAACAATTTGAATGTGGTAACTTATGTTACTTTTCTACAGGTTGTAAAGTCATGATTTGTATTATGTGTTCTTTCATGAAAAGTAATTAGTCTTTTACAGTGTTATTTCTCAATGTTTAGAGTAATGTTTTAACTAACTTATCATTTGAAAAGCTACAGCTTTGAGTACAAGTCTCCATCAATTCCTTAGCATTTATTCATTTCTTAATACATCTTTCTTTGCGGTATATGAGTTAGTACTAGTGACATTTCCATGTTTTATATTAGTACTGATATTTGTGTAAAAAGACTGGCATCTGAATGTCATCCAATGAAACTTTATAATATTTCTCGTGTGTTCGTTTTGGGAATTTGTGTGGAAACCACCATTTCTCATAAAGTAACTGCAGTTTTTTGTGCTGTATACAGTTTACTTGTGTTTACTGTGATAGATATTTTTTCTGATGATTACTATTATTTTTGTATATCTATTGAATTTTCATGTTACCTCATTGAATCAGTGTGCTTTATGCAGATGTAAAAGAGGAATTTAAATACGATAGTGACACTTAGTTAATGAACAGGACTTCAAAGCAAAATTCAGTGATGTTGACATTTCTTTTGTAACATATGGCCAATTTTTCTACATAAGTTGCCAAATAACTCAGTTTTCAGAAAAAAACATGTAGGAATGAGCTAGTTGTGTCATCCTGCAAGATGATTTGAAAGCCTTGAAAAGCGATTTTCCATATGTTATTGTACTACCCATCATTTTACGTGAAAATGAATGAGTGCAAAATATTTGTAGCAATCGGAGACCAAAAGACAATATGAGTGATGAAAATGATGGAGTAGCACGTAGTAGAATGGGCCTAAAATCTGATGAACACTAGTTTCTGAAGTGGTGTCTGTGATGTTCATGTGAGGTATTGTGAACGACATGAAGACATTACTGAAAAATGTAAGAGACACTGTAAAATGTTGTTGCAAAAACATTTAATTTGTGTTCTAGGTAAAAGGATTAAGTTCTTAACTAAGTACATTAATTTTGTGACTCTTCAAGCTTTCCCGGTGGATGTGTTGTAAAATGTATTTACTACATTAATTTTGTTCTGTGATCGAGAGTATGTTGCTATATTTTCTTTAAAGCACTCTACATCGATTAACATGTTTTATTTTGGTCGTAGAGCATTACCAATCAATAATATTTTATGAACTGAAGTCAGATTTATAAGTGTTGATGTATGAAAGAATATAAAGAAAATGTTATTGTGTAGTCGTTTCTAACAGGCATTTGTTGATCACAGCAATTTTGGGTCTTTTTTTTCCAAAATGCTTAAAGATATTTACATGAAATACAGGTTCTAGTGTCACACCACTGTGATAAAATCAATAAATATCATTTTATGTCAAGGGACAGAGATAAAAATGGGAATATATGTTATGTGAATCATCTCTTGCTTATCCCATTTATCTTATATGACATTTGGCAACAATTTAAGAGCTACAGAATAAGCAAAACATCAGACTTCATAATTGTTTTGAAAATTTGTGAGAAAAAGCTTTTTAAAGTGAAATTCTGCTCACATCCACATCTGAATGTAGTAATAATGCTAAGGTAGTAGAAAATGTTGTATATCATTTAATGAAGAACCTATGAATATTGATTTGTTGTACTGCATAATGTTGTTGACATAACCAGTTTAATTATTTTGTATCAAAATTTTTCCTGCACTTCATGCTTTCGACATTTTTTATTTTTTATTTTTTTTTTTTTTTTTTGCAGAGGGGGGGGGGGGGAATAATTGTAATAAAACTGGTTGTGGTGAGATAAATATACTAAATGATCTTGGATCATATGAAATGACCGATTCCCAAGTTGCAAACTCAAAACCCAGAAATCCACTACCATATAGCTATAAAAAAATGTATAAACGTCAACATATATATACACTCCTGGAAATTGAAATAAGAACACCATGAATTCATTGTCCCAGGAAGGGGAAACTTTATTGACACATTCCTGGGGTCAGATACATCACATGATCACACTGACAGAACCACAGGCACATAGACACAGGCAACAGAGCATGCACAATGTCGGCACTAGTACAGTGTATATCCACCTTTCGCAGCAATGCAGGCTGCTATTCTCCCATGGAGACGATCGTAGAGATGCTGGATGTAGTCCTGTGGAACAGCTTGCCATGCCATTTCCACCTGGCGCCTCAGTTGGACCAGCGTTCGTGCTGGACGTGCAAACCGCGTGAGACGACGCTTCATCCAGTCCCAAACATGCTCAATGGGGGACAGATCCGGAGATCTTGCTGGCCAGGGTAGTTGACTTACACCTTCTAGAGCACGTTGGGTGGCACGGGATACATGCGGACGTGCATTGTCCTGTTGGAACAGCAAGTTCCCTTGCCGGTCTAGGAATGGTAGAACGATGGGTTTGATGACGGTTTGGATGTACCGTGCACTATTCAGTGTCCCCTCGACGATCACCAGTGGTGTACGGCCAGTGTAGGAGATCGCTCCCCACACCATGATGCCGGGTGTTGGCCCTGTGTGCCTCGGTCATATGCAGTCCTGATTGTGGCGCTCACCTGCACGGCGCCAAACACGCATACGACCATCATTGGCACCAAGGCAGAAGCGACTCTCATCGCTGAAGACGACACGTCTCCATTCGTCCCTCCATTCACGCCTGTCGCGACACCACTGGAGGCGGGCTGCACGATGTTGGGGCGTGAGCGGAAGACGGCCTAACGGTGTGCGGGACCGTAGCCCAGCTTCATGGAGACGGTTGCGAATGGTCCTCGCCGATACCCCAGGAGCAACAGTGTCCCTAATTTGCTGGGAAGTGGCGGTGCGGTTCCCTACGGCACTGCGTAGGATCCTACGGTCTTGGCGTGCATCCGTGCATCGCTGTGGTCCGGTCCCAGGTCGACGGGCACGTGCACCTTCCGCCAACCACTGGCGACAACATCGATGTACTGTGGAGACCTCACGCCCCACGTGTTGAGCAATTCGGCGGTACGTCCACCTGGCCTCCCGCATGCCCACTATACGCCCTCGCTCAAAGTCCGTCAACTGCACATACGGTTCACGTCCACG
Organism: Schistocerca cancellata; assembly: GCF_023864275.1. Lineage (NCBI taxonomy): Eukaryota > Metazoa > Arthropoda > Insecta > Orthoptera > Acrididae > Schistocerca > Schistocerca cancellata. Next base: position 284,935,283 of record NC_064631.1, on the reverse strand, counting down.
CTGTCGCGGCATGCTACCAGTGTTAAAGACTGCGATGGAGCTCCGTATGCCACAGCAAACTGGCTGACACTGACGGCGGCGGTGCACAAATGCTGCACAGCTAGCGCCATTCGATGGCCAACACCGCGGTTCCTGGTGTGTCCGCTGTGCCGTGCGTGTGATCATTGCTTGTACAGCCCTCTCGCAGTGTCCGGAGCAAGTATGGTGGGTCTGACACACCGGTGTCAATGTGTTCTTTTTTCCATTTCCAGGAGTGTATATATATATATATATATATATATATATATATATATATATATATATATATATATATATAATAGAGGGAAACATTCCACGTGGGAAAAATATATTTAAAAAGAAAGATGATGAGACTTACCAAACAAAAGCACGGTTGCCTCGTCAGGAAAGAGGGAAGGAGAAGGAAAGACACAAGGATATGGGTTTTAAGGGAGAGGGTAAGACGTTTACCAGGCCACCACAGGCAAACCCATTGTCAGCAGCACAGACAGTGAACTACCCTTCCTGCCTGTCCGATGAGGTGGGCCACTTACCATAAATGTAAAAAGAAAGGTTACATAGTAATGACATGCCAGTCTCTAAAACTTCAGAGTTCTTGCAGAAATTGGTGGATGTGGATATTTGTAATGTTTTGTCACTGTGTTCTCTGTTGTCTGAAGGGTACAACAAATGTCTGCTTGTGTCTGTGTATATGCGGATGGATATGTGTGTGTGTGCGAGTGTATACCTATCCTTTTTTTCCCCTAAGGTAAGTCTTTCCGCTCCCGGGATTGGAATGACTCCTTACCCTCTCCCTTAAAACCCATATCCTTGTGTCTTTCCTTCTCCTTCCCTCTTTCCTGACGAGGCAACCGTTGGTTGCGAAAGCTAGATTTTTGTGTGTATGTTTGTGTTTGTTTGTGTGTCTATCGACCTGCCAGCGCTTTTGTTTGGTAAGTCTCATCATCTTTCTTTTTAAATATATATATATATATATATATATATATATATATATATATATATATATATATATAGACTTACCAAACAAAAGCGCATATATATATATATATATATAGACTTACCAAACAAAAGCGCTGGCAGGTTGATAGACACACACACAAACACAAACATACACACAAAATCTGCAACCAATGGTTGCCTCGTCAGGAAAGAGGGAAGGAGAGGGAAAGACAAAAGGATTTGGGTTTTAAGGGAGAGGGTAAGGAGTCATTCCAATCCCGGGAGCGGAAAGACTTACCTTAGGGGGAAAAGGACAGGTATACACTCGCACACACACACATATCCATCCTCATATACACAGACACAAGCAGACATTTGTAAAGGCAAAGAGTTTGGGCAGAGATGTCAGTCGGGGCGGATGTACAAAGGCAAAGATGATGTTGAAAGACAGGTGAGGTACGAGCGGCGGCAAATTGAAATTAGAAATTAGCGGAGATTGAGGCCTGGCGGATAGCGAGAAGAGAGGATATGCTGAAGGGCAAGTTCCCATCTCCGGAGTTCTGACAGGTTGGTGTTAGTGGGAAGTATCCAGATAACCCGGACGGTGTAACACTGTGCCAAGATGTGCTGGCCGTGCACCAAGGCATGTTTAGCCACAGGGTGATCCTCATTACCAACAAACACTGTCTGCCTGTGTCCATTCATGCGAATGGACAGTTTGTTGCTGGTCATTCCCACATAGAACGCTTCACAGTGTAGGCAGGTCAGTTGGTAAATCACGTGGGTGCTTTCACACGTGGCTCTGCCTTTGATCGTGTACACCTTCCGGGTTACAGGACTGGAATAGGTGGTGGTGGGAGGGTGCATGGGACAGGTTTTACACCGGGGGCGGTTACAGGGGTAGGAGCCAGAGGGTAGAGAAGGTGGTCTGGGGATTTCATAGGGATGAACTAAGAGGTTGCGAAGGTTAGGTGGACGGCGGAAAGACACTCTTGGTGGAGTGGGGAGGATTTCATGAAGGATGGATCTCATTTCAGGGCAGGCATCCCGGTCAAAAATATTGTAGGTTAAAGTCAGCTCCAATTAATATTGTATGATGGCAACTCTTCAGCTGATAATACTGTGATGATTCTGTTACTGTTATTTTTGTCTAATTTAGATGGTATGGAATGTTAAACACTCTGGTCAGTTCTGAATTTTTTACATTTCCATTTTATGGTGGTATTAATGAACTCCAGCTGGCGGAAAATTCAATAAGAGAATTTGTTTACTAGCCACAGTCATCAGAGACCTCATTTCCATAACCTCGGTACCAGTACTTCACAGTCCGTGACTCATTGTAATGATCTCTGGTAGGGGACTACACTTAACACTTTGACTGCTGGACACAAGTTAACTCTTCATACTCTGTCACAATCCAGATGCTGCTGACAAGATTGTGTGCAGCCTCTGGATTTTCCTTAAGCACTTTTGATAAGTTTACTCAGGCTCCCTTGCCAATCCCTGTGCACTAAGGACAAGTATAGGTATGCCAACACTCGTGTACCTATGTGCTGTTTAAGAATTTATGCATACAGTGGATTTTCTACCCCATATCTCAGTAGATTTTCACAGTCATGGCCACTTGTTAAGGGTACTTTGTCATGGTCTCATTCTGCCGTATTTTACATCTCACTGTTCATTAGGATTGATATCACGGTGTTTTTTCTATCTACTCTACAAGAAACATAATAAGGCATAGTGGTTGCATTGAAAAATATCATGCAAACCCTCACCAAAAAGCAAAACTGAGAAAGAATTGCTGCTAGTAATAACTCCTGCAGAAGTTTTGAAAGTGACAGTCTTAAGTCATCTTCAACAGCAGGTGCAATATTAGTCATGTTTCAACAAGAGATGTAACAGACAGTTCACCGATTCCAAAGAATCTGAAAGTGATAATGATACAGTTAGTAACAAAGCACAGTTTAATGACAGATTATTTTCTTCCACTTAAACATTTGATGATTAGCCCTTGGGACACAAGTGTCAACTAGGGAATGATCCAAGCACTTGGTCATTCTTTCTATTATTTTTTAGAGGGAATGTGATGGCATTTATAGCCATTCCACTTTATTTAGTCAAGGAAACTATTGCAGAATCACCACACTTTTCATTATCAAAATGGAGAGACACAGGATATGAAAAAATTTTGTATTATGTACACTTAATTTCAAAAGTAAAATTTAAGCTATGAAATAATACTAATCACATGACAGAGATCTATGTCATATATTTCCAATGGACACGGAAGTTATCAGAAATTTTAGAAAGGCATGCCAAATTTCCTAACAGGATGAGATCTGTGCTATAGATGTACTGTTTACATACTGTAGTGATCTGTTGGTTACTACACCTACCACAGCCATAAGTTGGGCCACTATGGCCAGTGTAATGTGTTCCAGCATTGTATCTTTGCATGTGCACTTGGCCTCCGAGCCCTCAGTTATAAATGTCACTGTCGGTACCAAGTGTCAGGAGGATGCCATGGCCCATGATAAGGAAGTCCGTGAACATGCCATTCAGTTTGAGGACCTGACACTGAAACAGGTTTTGAATATTGCACCGTCATTCAAGGTTTCCAACACTGAGGGCTGCCAGTTAGAGGCTTGGAGTGTTTTCACCACTGTTGACAGCACACCCTCCTGCCACTCGGTACAGTGCACTGGAGGAGTAGGTGACCACAGTATAAATACGTTTACCAGGCCACCACAGGCAAACCCATTGTCAGCAGCACAGACAGTGAACTACCCTTCCTGCCTGTCCGATGAGGTGGGCCACTTACCATAAATGTAAAAAGAAAGGTTACATAGTAATGACATGCCAGTCTCTAAAACTTCAGAGTTCTTGCAGAAATTGGTGGATGTGGATATTTGTAATGTTTTGTCACTGTGTTCTCTGTTGTCTGAAGGGTACAACAAATGCGTGCAGAAATCAGTGGATGTGGATATTCATAATGTTTTGTCATTGTGTTCTCTGAAGGGTACAACAAACTTTACATTGAAGTTTGGGTGATGAATCAACCATTGTCCCTAAAAGTTGATATGGAAGCCAGCACGTCTCTACTCAACTTGCAGACGAACGATGGGTTGTGGTCCCCTCTATTGGCATGCGTCTAGCATTGGTTGGTAAGCTATAACAAACAGCAGAGTGCTGAAAATTTATTTGGGTTGAATGCCTTCATTACTATTGGTTTTTCTATCACTGATGCAATGCATCTGGTGGCAGATTAAATTCCCTACCACAAATTGGATTCCTTGTGTTCTGAGTTTTTGGATCAGTTTGCCTCATGGTTAGGTTGTGCAAACAACTTCACAGCACCCTTAAGCCTTCCACCTACCACCACCACCACCCCCCCCCCCCCTTTTTTTTGGCACGACCATTTCCAGTACCTTTACATCATCAGGTCATGGAAAAGCTGGATCGCTTGATATGACTGTGAGTGATACATCCAATTTCCTCATGGAAAGGGCTACGCCCTTAGTGATCGTAAAGAAAGTGTCTGGTCAGCTTCAGCTCTTTGGCAACTTCAAAGTCACTATTAATGCATAGGCAGTCATACGCACACCTCTCTATCTTGGGTCACTTCTTTTCAAAAACTGACTTGGCCAAAGCTTATGTACAGATTCTATTGGGCAAGGCATCAGAAAAGTTGCTCGTGGTCAATAAACCTTTCGCCCTCTATCAGTGTCAGTGGCTAATGTTTGGGGTAGTGTACCAAGCCATCTTTTTAACATTTTCTAGAACAGATCACAACGGTTGTTCCCCAGTGTGTTAACTGTCTTAATGATGTTGCAGCAGCTACCTTGGTGGCTTACCTATGTAACTTTTTTTCTTTGTTTACTGTTCTGTAGGCTGCAGGTCTCAAATGTAACCTCGTTTTTTTCTGGCCTTTCACTGTTCATTTGCATCATGAAATCTCCAGGCAGGGCATACACCCCATGGAACAGCACAGAGCTGCCGTTTCGGCTTTGCCCCAGCCGTCCAATTTCAGAACACTTCATACATTCCTCAGCAAAGTGGCATACTATCACAAGTTCATTCCCAGAGCAGCTACTATTGCCCACCCTTGCACTGCAGCAAGCACAGTGTGCACCAGCATTCAAACAATGCATTGCACAATAACCTGGCTGCCGTCGGAGGCAGCCCAATCACCAATAGCAGTCACTGGCCATTGTATATTTATATGTGCATACTTGGGCCTCCAAGCCCTAAGTTGTTAGATGCACTCGTCATGTTATTACTCTCTGTGTACTTATACTCTTGTTGTCACTCCATGACCCAGTAAAGCTTAGTTATTTAAGGCAGTGTGTTTGCTTGTGTTCCTAGTTTGAACACATACTGTACTTATTGAAAATACACATTTTCTCCTCGTCCATCAGTTAAGCATTTAATTAGCCTAGAGAAAAAAATGTTCATGAAAATTGTCACATGGCACAATAAAAGTGAAGTTAAACAGTTTTTAATGTTTCCAGAATGAGATTTTCACTCTGCAGCGTAGTGTGTGCTGATATGAAACTTCCTGACAGATTAAAACTGTGTGCCAGACCGAGACTCGAACTCGGGACCTTTGCCTTTCGCGGGCAAGTGCTCTACCAACTGAGCTACCCAAGCACAACTCACGCCCCATCCTCACAGTCATGCTTGGGTAGCTCAGTTGGTAGAGCACTTGCCCGCAAAAGGCAAAGGTCCCAAGTTCGAGTCTCGGTCCGGCACACAGTTTTAATCAGCCTGGAAGTTTCAGTTTTTAGTGTGCTTCACAACTAATAGATGATCAGCACATTTTGTTCACCATATGGAGGAACCGTATCCTTTTGCCTACAAAAATACCATAACGAAAAACTATGGCAAGATAGTAGTCGTCCCTTAGACGCAACAAAGCAATATAATCTGCACAACAGAAAGTAACAGATGAAGTTTGATCCAGAAATATCTGCTTAACTAAAATAAAATTGGTGTATTCCTTTCTTTAACAGAGTAAAGAATATACATTCATTACAATATATATTTTGGGCATGTAGCAATGGTAGAATATTGAACTATTGATATATATTAAAAGTGATGAGTAATTTTTTGCATGGGTTACCGAAATCACATAAACTATTGAAGGACAGGCCATCTTAAGCCTCTGTAGATTTGTAACAACTGCTAATTCACAGACAAGCCTCAAAACCAGGAACTAACTTTTGCATCTACAATAATGTTCGTCTCAGCAGTGACAAACTTTAGAGCAACAGAAGGAGACATCACAGGAAACGCTATAGCACTGGACAAAGTGGGCCACTCAGGTAAACCAGGCCAAGTAGAAGACCATGTGAACGCTACATAAAGCAGGCAGATAAATTAGGTTATAGGGATACAGTGCTCAGTTTGGCATGTAACAAACATGACAGAAGCAACTAAAGGGTTTAAAGGCCAAAGCATTTTGAAATATCTTGACTTTTAAGATCTGCTTTTAATGATATCAAATAAATGCTCACCTAGTACATTAACTACCACAGCATTTCTCCCCTCTCTGGACTCTTTCCCATGGCTATTTTTATGTATTAAGAGATATGACTTCTGTTACAATCTCCCATTGGCACCTGAAGAGCAAGCTGAGAGCTGTGCTGATATGCAGTACAGTTAATACTGCATTTCTTCCAGCAACTGATTGATACAGCACATCTTTACATGAACCCAAGGTTTACCAGAGGTTGCTAAGGGGGTGAGAACATTTCAGTGTGAACTACACAAATTGTCTAAGTACTCCACCCAGTGGCTTTTCAAACCCAACATTGCTAAAACGAAATGTTATTTCCATCTGTCAAATCAACTGGCTTCGGAAGTACTGCTATTTCTTTGTGTATAATCAAAGTTACACACTCACTTGAAACGCAGTGTGCAGTTAACTAAAGTGATTTTATGACTGCCACTTCAACTTCATTTCCTGCAATGCTCCATTACATCAACATACCACCATCTGCATGTAACATTCCACCTTCATTTAAAATAAAACACCTTCAATGCAAGAACCACCTCACTTCTCCTTGACCAAACCGAAACTCAAAAAGTTTTAAGTGAAAAATTTTAATTTGGCACTATCCACAAAGCTGCTTCTCCAGTCCACTGCAGCAGTACATTTCTGCATCAACAGATGCCAGTACTGCATTTGGTTGCAAAATCGCCAAAATGGATGTTTACATTGGATAGTGTTTGTGGTAGAATTCTGGAATGCAGAAGGTGAACCACCCATTCATATTCATGAAAGCCTGAAAAATGTGTACAGTGCTGCAACAGTGGATACCAGCACTGTAAGAAAGCTGAAGGGCAAACACCGTTGACCAACAAAACACGGAAGCAAGCCGCTGACTGCAGTGCCTCCATACAACAGGCAGTGATTTGCTGGTAACATTCATGGAGACAACCAGGTGGCTGCAAATGATTTGTGTACCGTTACCTCCCTCAGTAAAGGCACTGAGATGACTAATTAGGAAAAAACTGTGGTGGAGATAAAACGTTGGTTCTGCTTTTTGATCCAGTTTTGAAAAGCAGGCAGTGGAATGGCATCACAGAAGCTCATAGAGAAAAAAAAGTTCAAAACTGTGATTGATGGGGAATGTTACAGCCATAGTATTGTGCGATGCAGAGGTTGTGATTACCATTGATGTTTGGAACAGGATTGCACAATAAATATGTCATAACATTCAAACAGCTTTAGGTCACTTGCTAGTGAATTTGCTCCAAAAATTCGAATTGTTTTTTCCATCTTAAATCAATATTTAGAGTTTTGTGAACAAAATGATGGTTAAATGAATCATTTTGGACATCAGAAACATCTTTAAAAACAAATTTAAAAATATGTCGGTATGTGGCAACGACCGTGTTTCCGCTGCAGTCGGACGTCAAATGGCGTCATTATTATTTTGCCAACTTGAAAAGATTTTTTGAGTTGGCAGCCTTCTTTGCACACATGCTTTCCCATGCTCCTGTGTTTTTCAAGAGTTGTTTGTGTTCAAACTTCTGTACTTTGTTAGTGCTGTGTCATTCTCAGAAGTAGTTATGCCTCCAAAAAAGTGTTTTGGGATGGGAAAACTTAAGTTTTATGGTAATCGGTTTACTTCATTGGAAAGTAGAGACTCTGTAATTACATCCACAAACCAACTGGATGGTATGTCCACTCCGCCAAGTGCCTCAAGACGGAAGCTAAAATATGTAAGTACCAGAGTGACATTTCTACAAAATATGATCAAAACAATGTAATAGAATGTGTTTCCATAATTACTGAACTGAGTGCTTTATGTTTGCTTCTAAAGAATGCTGCTGTATGTGCGCTTTGTGGAAAAGCTGGTATTAAAATCGTCAAAGATCTTGAGGGCAGGAAAGGTGTGGCTTGTAAGTTACAAGTGTTTTGTGATTTCTGTGTGGTAACTAAAACTGGTTATTCTTCTGGATTTTGCAAAGGAAGAGTTTATGGAATGAGGTGTATTGGGAAGGGTAGAAAGGCAGCTCAAACATTTTGTGCTATCGTGAATTCGCCCCCACCTATATGATATGAGAAGTACACACAGTTACTTCTTGAAAGTCTTTGTCAAGTGAGTTCTGTGTCAATGAAGAAAGCAGTAGAGAAATTGTGTTATGCAATGAAGGTGACACTGACATAGCTGCAGCCTGTGATGGGACATGGCAGAAGTGTGGTCACTTATCACTGAATGGTGTTGTCACTGCAACATTCCTAGAAAATGGAAAGGTGACTGACATAGAATGTATGACAAAGTACAGCCGTGGTTGCAAAGGAAATAACCAGGATCATGTTTGTGTCCAGAATGTTTCTGGGTACAGTGATAGAATGGAATCAGAGGGAGTTCTCAGAATATTTAAAAGGTCAGAAGAGAATTATGGTGTACGGTATGTGAAGTACCTGAGAGATGGAGACTCCAAAGGGTTTGCTAATGTGTTGGAAAATATGCCTTATCAAAGAACTGTGAAAATTGAAGATTTAGAGTTTGTTGGCCATGTCCAAAAGAGGATGGGCACACGTTACGTAAATTAATAATGATATGAGGGGGGAAAAGCTCAGTGATGGCATCCCAATTGGTGGTTGGGGTCATCTTACTAAGGAAGAGATGGACAAACTACAGCTCTATTATGGTTTAGCCATAAGAAGGAATCGAGTTAATATTGAGGCAATGAAGAAATCAGTATGGGCTGCTGTAGTGCCCCCAGAATTTTACGGAAGAGAGGAGACACTTGTGTTCCAGCCATTTCGAACACGCGTTGTTTTAAAGCAGGGCATAAGGATGAGCATGGGATACTGCATCCATTTATTGTTTATGCAGGCGAAACTGGAAAGGAGATAATTCATTGGCTCTGGCAAGCGTCCAGCGCGACCTGCCAAGAATAAGCAAACATGGCCCAGAACCTCCATGGCTGGCTGCAAAGAGTAATGTAGCATTGTATTGTTAAAAAACAAATGGAGAGACTTGAAACAGTGACTGTTTATTACACGTTGAACTGCTGTTGAGAGTACGTGGACTGGACATGGATAGTCAGCCACGATAAAAGCTTATGCATTAATTGTGTTCAAAAATGTGTTGCGTAATTAACTGATTCTGGGTGCCCCGTAATGTGTGGGCTTATGTCATAAAGTTTAGTTGTTTTTTTGTACAAAGTAGAAATAAATATGTTCTGGTGCTTTGAATGATATTCCAAGAGTAGCGTATTTTTTAAATAAGACGAGAGAGAGCGAGAGAGTGAAAATTTCCCCTTCCTAGCAGTGAAATCTTCGGAGAGGCGTCCGGTGCTAGCAGAAGACATCGGCGCTGCGAGAAAGCAGGACCAGCATTCTTCAACAAGTAAGTCCACGAAAACACTTAAGCTGTATAGAGAGAGCTTAACATTACACTGGGCCACCGCAAGAACATAGCGACCATAAAGAAAGGACCTGAGAAAGAAGGGGAAATATTAAAGAAGAAGCTATAAGAAAAAAATAAAAAAAAATAAAAATAAAAAAAACAACAGTTGGGAGTTCCCAAAGCAATCGATAACAGCAAGGCTGAAGAGCAATTCCACGATACTTATCCAGAAATATCGTGTTGATAAATGGTGAAATGAGTAAGGGAATCAAGAAAATCGCACAACGCTGCAGTTAGTCTCAAATTGTTGACGCCGCCATCTACAAACACTGACCCTGCCGCACACCAATGCCGACGCCGCCATCCACCAATGCCCACGCCACCGTACACCAACGCCGACGCAGCCGTCCACAAAAGCCGACGCCGTTGCCCACCTATACCGACACTGCCTTCCACCGATGCTGGATTGTTTTGATTGTTTGTGAAGTGGGGGGGGGGGGGGGGGGTTGTGGAAATAAGTGAGTGTACTTTTAATGATAACTAGATTAAAGGCAAAACAAAACACAATAGAAAAAGAACATCATTCTGTAGAGGGAATTGAAAAACAGGGGCCAGATTTAGGTGAATTAATGAGGTTTATGAAAGCGCAGTTTGAATTACAGAACACAAAATAGGACGAACTGAAGGCAGAATTAAACTCTAAGTTAGATATGCAAAACACAAAACTAGACGCTCAAGTTAATATCCTAAGTAATCATATGCAAGAATGGAAAAAAGAATTGAAAAAAGAATTGTCCGATTCCCTGAGTGAACAGACAAATATTTTATTTAAGGATTTAGAACAAAGAATAGAAGCTCATCTAAAGAATTAGTTCAAAAATTAGAATATGATGTAGACTGTAAACATAGTAATTTGGAAACACAATTTAACGAAAAGTACGACTCTTTGAAAAATGTATGTACTGTTACATTTCATGTGGTCGAACGAGAATTGTTGTTGTTGTTGTTGTTGTTGTGGAGTTCAGTCCTGAGACTGGTTTGATGCAGCTCTCCATGCTACTCTATCCTGCGCAAGCTTCTTCATCTCCCAGTACTTACTGCAACCTACATCCTTCTGAATCTGCTTAGTGTATTCATCTCTTGGTCTCCCTCTACGATTTTTACCCTCCACGCTGCCCTCCAATGCTAAATTTGTGATCCCTTGATGCCTCAGAACATGTCCTACCAACCGATCCCTTCTTCTAGTCAAGTTGTGCCACAAACTCCTCTTCTCCCCAATTCTATTCAATACCTCCTCATTAGTTATCTGATCTACCCATCTAATCTTCAGCATTCTTCTCTAGCACCACATTTCGAAAGCTTCTATTCTCTTCTTGTCCAAACTATTTATCGTCCATGTTTCATTTCTATACATGGCTACACTCCATACAAGTGCTTTCAGAAACGACTTCCCGACTCATAAATATATACTCGATGTTAACAAATTTCTCTTCTTCAGAAATGCTTTCCTTCCTATTACCAGTCTACATTTTATATCTTCTCTACTTCAACCATCATCAGTTATTTTGCTCCCCAAATAGCAAAACTCCTTTACTACTTTTAACCTAATTCCCTCAGCATCACCCGAATTAATTCGACTACATTCCCTTATCCTCGTTTTGCTTTTGTTGATGTTCATCTTATATCCCCCTTTCAAGACACTGTCCATTCCATTCAACTGCTCTTCCAAGTCCTTTGCTGTCTCTGACAGAATTACGTGATCGGCGAACCTCAAAATTTTTATTTCTTCTCCATGGATTTTAATACCTACTCCAAACTTTTCTATTGTTTCCTTTACTGCTTGTTCAATATGCAGATTGAATAACATCGGGGAGAGGCTACAACCCTGTCTCACTCCCTTCCCAACCACTGCTTCCCTTTCCTGCCCCTCGACTCTTATAACTGCCATCTGGTTTCTGTATAAATTGTAAATAGCCTTTCGCTCCCTGTATTTTACCCATACCACCTTTAGAATTGGAAAGAGAGTATTCCAGTCAACATTGTCAAAAGCTTTCTCTAAGTCTACAAATGCTAGAAACATAGGTTTGCCTTTCCTTAATCTTTCTTCTACGATAAGTCATAAGGTCAGTAGTGCCTCACGCGTTCCAACATTTCTACGGAATCCAAACTGATCTTCCCCGAGGTCAGCTTCTACCAGTTTTTCCATTCATTTGTAAAGAATTCTCATTATTATTTTGCAGCTGTGACTTATTAAACTGATAGTTCGGTAATTTTCACATCTGTCAAAACCTGCTTTCTTTGGGATTAGAATTATTATATTCTTCTTGAAGTCTGAGGGTATTTCGCCTCTCTCATACATCTTGCTCACCAGATGGTAGAGTTTTGTCAGGACTGGTTCTCCCAAGGCCGTCAGTAGTTCCAATGGAATGTTGTCTACTCCCGGAGCCTTGTTCTGACGAGAATTAACTACGCTAAAAACCAATGTCCAGAAACAAGATAAGTTGCTCCCCCTAGTACAGGTGCAAATTTCAGGGGTCAAATCACGGGTGGAAACCATAGAACAGAACTTAAAAGAAAAGTTAATGACTGCAGAGCTTATAAATTTGAATGGCTTAGAAGAACAAGTATAAGAATTAATAGGACGAAAGGCTGAAGAGAAACTAAGTGTTGATATCTCTTTGCCTATAGTAACTTCTGATTTAGATAACACCAGAAAGAAACTCTGAGGAAAGAATTCAAGCTTATGCAGGAGAAACTAGAGAACGGCACAGTTTCCCCAAATATTATATTAAATAAGGACATGATAACTGATTTGCAATGGGGATTAAGTTCAGACTTGTTGAGACAGTTTCCTAAATTCAAACCAGACCGCGAGGAACACCCCACCGATTTCTTAAAATGGTTTAACCAAGCCATACCTATAAGTTGGGAGGATGCTAAGAAAATAGAGTTTGCAGTAGGTTATTCGGAGGGTGAAGATCCCGTGACGGGAGAGGAAAAGGGAATGTATAATGTTAAGGATATAAAACGATATGTACAAACCCCCATGGACGTTGACGTTCTGTGTCAACGGGCAAAGTGATGTCCACCGGTTCCCAAGTTGGGTTTGGTGTTACTTCCACATTAGTTTTCCTACACCGAACTCCCTTCAAATCTTCGACTATCCTGTAATCTATTTATAGCCCTTAAGCTATCCTATCATATTAGTATTAAAAGAGACCAATTATGACTACACAATTATGACTAATTTAAGGAGTCATAATAAACAGTAACCTCTAAGCATGAGATAAAACTAACAGGGTAACATTCTAACAGGAGATATAATATGATGGTACTGTTTAGAGAGAATGATACCTAGATGACAAACTGAACATGTGTATGAAATACAGATTGAAGTGACTGAATATTTCATTATAGTTTATATAATTTCTATTTTTATAGAATGTTTTATATTTTTTGTAAAGTGTGATGTGACTGGGGAGGGTTTATATCTAATTTTGAAAGGGGTGGGTAGCATAGGCACAGACACGACTGACACACCACGCCCTTCATACAACCCTCGCAAACAAGTGTGACTGGTTCTTCATCATTTGCCATTCCATGGGAGTTGCTAAGATCTTTTCTTCGGGGACTTCAAAGATGATGGTGAGAATGTCCGTTCTGCAGGAGACGCCGAACATCATACCTCCTCCAGCTTCTCACTTAAGTACCGGCGAAGTGGGGATCCTGGGGAAGGGGGGTGGGAAGGATTTCCTGTCTTTGGGGCTGTCTTCTTTCTTTCTTCGATCTTAGCAACCAATTCTTTTATTTCCTTTCTTACTTCTCTTAAGAGTGACAATCTATCTTTCCCTCTGTCCACATTCATATACTTCAATCGCTGAAGTCCTTCTCTTTTCCGTGATTCCTATAGATCTTCAACTAAGAACCTTAGTGGGCCGAAGAATCAGGATGCACGATCACACTTCCACACTCAAACAATTAAATACAAAGACGCAGACAAGTAATACACAGGGAGATGTAAGAACCGTCACAGATAAGGGGGAAGTAGTGCTCAGGAAGGGCTCGAACACATGTGCTAAGTAATGATGGTTGCACATCTCAAGTGAAATGGTATAGTAAGCTTAAGCAAAAGGAACAAGGGGGGACGAAGTGTATTTCCACCTGTGTTCATAGCTATAGTAGTACAAAGTAATATGAATGGAGATAAAAAGAAATAGACATTAAGCCAGAGGTATCGAGTCAAATAAGTTTCTGATGAATAATAGGATTGTGCAGACCGAATAGCCCGAAGAAAAGAAATAAAGTTACATCCGTGGACGAAACATACTTCGTTATTAAGGCTATATAAATGAGCTGTAAGCAATGAACAAGCGAAGAATTTAAGCAGGCAGGCTGAAGTACTCAGGAGGAGGAAAGGAGGAAATTTTAAATAAAATAGTGTGCAGAGGAGTACGAAAGAGGCAAGACTATGAATCATTGTTAGAGAAGATAGGGAGGGCGCATCCGATATAGATGAAATGAGAGAAAGAGAGGCAGGTAGGCAGACCCAGAGGCGGCTGACCTATGCTGTGCGGGCAGGGGCGCCAAAAAGGGGATTGACCTGTACCATAGTTTAGTAAAAATGGAAGGGGTGTACCTACCCAAGAATGAGTAAGATGATGTTTTCATGGTATCAACCCTTACATAGATTGGAACCCAAAGGGAAAGGGTGGTATAGTGACCAGAGATTGTAGTGGAAAGATTCTCCTGGTAAATTTGAATTCTAAAATTTTTAAAATAGAAAAGGTGAGTCCTGCGCGAGGAGATAGAAAAGAAAGAAAACCCCCAGTACAACTAATTTTTTTCAGACCCGGAAGACTGGTGGTTATCATTGCAACAGCTTCTTAAAAAAAAAAAAGTAAAGACTCTACTCAGAATAACGCCTGAACTCGGAAACTAGCTAAGGGGAGGGATTTATTTTGGCTCAATCCTGGAAGCAAGAGTAGATGAATCTATTGGAAATAGCTAATACTCGTACTATTAGTTTATCATACTTCTATGTCTGTGAAAGATATTACCAACAGCTTAATGAAATATCGGAGATGGAAGAGAGTTTTTGTACCTAATGTTTTTATGTAGTACAAAGTAACAAGATAAGTGTTAAGAAAACAAAATTATTAAAATATATGTTGTGTGCAAAATAACGAGTGTTTGAGCTAAGGGGAGGGATATGTAGTGTCCCCAGAATTTTACAAAAGTCTGGAGACACTTGTGTTCAGCAGCTTCGAACACGTGTTATTTTAAAGCAGGGTGTAAGGATGAGCATGGGATACTGCACCCATTTATTGTTTGTGCAGGCGAAACTGGAAGGGAGATAATTCGTCGGCGCTGGCAAGTGTTCAGCGCGACCTGCCAAGAATAAGCAAATATGGCCCGGAAGCTCCGTGGCCGGCTGCAAAGAGTAATGTAGCATTGTATTGTTAAAAAACAAACGTAGAGACTTCAAATAGTCACTGTTTATTACACGTTGAACTGCTGTTGAGAATACGTGGACTGGACATGGATAGACAGCCACGATAAAAGCTTATGTATTAATTGTGTTCAAAAATGTGTTGCGTAATTAACTGATTCTGGGTGCCCGGTAATGTGTGGGCTTACGTCATAAAGTTTAGTTGTTTTTTTGTACAAAGTGGAAATAAATATGTTCTGGTGCTTTGAATGATATTCCAAGAGTAGCGTATTTTTTAAATAAGAAGGGAGAGAGAGAGAGAGTGAAAATTTCCCCTTCCTAGCAGTGAAATCTTCGGAGAAGCATCCGGTGCTAGCAGAAGACATCGGTGCTGCGAGAAAGCAGAACCAGCATTCTTCAACAAGTAAGTCCATGAAAATGCTTAAGCTGTATAGAGAGAGCTTAACATTACACCGGGCCACCACACACTCTTTTTCCATAAAGCTTCTACGGATGACCATCCACAGCATGCTCTCTGCAACAGTGGTGTAGACACATGGTGTCAATACAAAAAAAGCTATAGCAAATGGTGAGACTTATGCACACCATCACTCCCTGCCATTTGAGGTATTGGAAGCAATTAAGCCCAAGTACAGGGACCTAAGTGACACTAAACTATTGTCACGGTGCTTATACGGAAAGACACAAAATGTTAATGAATGTTCCAACCATGTGATATGGGAACGCCTGCCTAAGACTGTGTTTGTTGGTTTCAATACTATGATATTAGGTGTATTAGATGCAGTTATTTGCTTTAATGATGGGGCAGTTAGCAGATGTGATGTTTTTGAATTGTTGGGACTAACTCCTGGTTTCAATATGAGACAAGCACTGATGACAATTGATTCCTTGAGAGGGGCTGAAGGCAAAAAATGGGTTCTTGAGGTAACTCAAGAGGCCAGAATAGCAAATAGGAGCAAGAAAAGTAAGACAAGAAGATGAGGATAACACAAACCAAGAATATTATGTAACTGGAGGGTTTTACCAAGAGGAAAAAAAATGCCCTTATTAATAAAAAAAATTACCTTAACTTTGACTGTCTAATTTATTTATTTATAGTGTAATAACTATTGATTGAAATCATTTGACTGTACTCTACTTTTTAGATAACAATCTCATAAATGTGTGCACAAAGTTTTAAGCATCTAAGAAAAGTAGTTAATAAGTCTACAGACTTCAAACTAGGACTGGCACGAAAAATTTTAAATTACAGACCTACATAAATGTTTATATAATAAATATAATAGAGGGAAACATTCCACATGGGAAAAATATATCTAAAAACAAAGATGATGTGACTTACCAAACGAAAGCACTGGCACGTCGATAGACACACAAACAAACACAAACATACACACAAAATTCTAGCTTTCGCAACCAATGGTTGCTTCATCAGGAAAGAGGGAAGGAGAGGGAAAGACGAAAGGATGTGGGTTTTAAGGGAGAGGGTAAGGAGTCATTCCAATCCCGGGAGCGGAAAGACTTACCTTAGGGGGAAAAAGGACTGGTATACACTCGCACACACACACATATCCACCCACACATATACAGGCACAAGCAGACATATTCAGAGGCAACATTTCTGCCCAAACTCTTTGCCTCTGAATATGTCTGCTTGTGTCTGTATATGTGTGGATGGATATGGGTGTGTGTGCGAGTGTATACCAGTCCTTTTTTCCCCCTAAGGTAAGTCTTTCCGCTCCCGGGATTGGAATGACTCCTTACCCTCTCCCTTAAAACCCACATCCTTTCGTCTTTCACTCTCCTTCCCTCTTTCCTGACGAAGCAACCGCTTGTTGCGAAAGCTTGGATTTTGTGTGTATGTTTGTGTTTCTTTGTGTGTCTATCGACCTGCCAGCGCTTTTGTTTGGTAAGTCTCATCATCTTTCTTTTTAGATATATTTATATAATAAAGTTTATATGAAAGCTATTCCGATTATTCTTATACCAAAATCTTCGTCCTTAAAACACTTTCATTGTCCTAAAATTTCTTTGTATTCAGAGTTCACATTATGTAGTTAGACCCTCATAAACTTTATGAAAATTCTTACTGATATTCCAGCAGTTCACTGGCAAGCTACCTTAAGGCAAGTCATCATCAGCGAGTTCACCCAACAAAGCTACAGCGGATGATGTTCTTTTGCACTACAATGCAAGACCACACACCAGTTGTCACACCACTGAAGAGATTGTGAAAACTTGATAAGAAGTTTTGCCACATACCCCATACAGTCCTCACATGTATTTTCTGTGGCTATGCCACAACAAACAATTTAATTTTGCTTTGCTCTTCTGACAGACACAACAACCACTGAGCATAGAAGACATAGTAACCTCAGATGCCCTCAGAATAGATGTTAAAATAAGAAAATATATATTTTACAAACATAACAATCAATTCCCTTTAATAAATACAAGCTGACCAAAGTAATTCTCTGAGGACTCCTCATTGGCCCATCATTTGGCAGTGAGTTTCTATAATAAAGATCACATTTTGTACGAGGGTCGGTCAAAAAGTAATGCCTCCCATTTTTTTTCTACTTAAAGAAATTAAGTTAAGTGAAAAATTTGAATTTGGCGCCATTCCTCAAACCTTCTTCTGCAATCCACTGCAGTAGTAACTTTCTGTGTCCACAGGTGCCAGCACAGCAGAAGTTTGTAAGATGGCCGACATCGATGTTCGTTTGAGACAGCGTTGTGTGATTGAATTCTTGAATGCAGAAGGTGAAACGCCCATACGCATTCATGAAAGACTGAAGAAGGTGTATGGTGTTGTGACAGTGGATGTCAGCACTGTTAGACGATGGGTTCATCGTCGTAAGGAAGCTGAAGGGCAAACACCGTTGACTGACGAAAAGCGGAGCGGCAGGCCGGTGAGTGCAGTGACTCCACACAACATTCAGCAAGTTGATGACATCATTCGTGGTGACCGTCGGGTGACTGCAGATGAAGTGTGTCGCATTATTTCTCTTAGTAAAGGCAGTGTGATCACGATTATTAAACAATTGGGGTACTCAAAAGTTTGTGCACGGTGGGTTCCAAGAATGTTAACCGATCAGAATAAAGAGGCAAGGAAAACAATAGCCTCCCAACACTTGCAGCGCTTCCGTTTGGAGGGAGATGAGTTTCTGAAAAAAATTGTGACCGGGGACGAAACATGGGTGCATTTTTTTGAACCCGAATCAAAGAGACAGTCAATGGAGTGGCGTCACACAAGCTCGCCGAGGAAGAAAAAATTCAAAACTGTGCGATCGGCAGGGAAAGTTATGGCAACAGTTTTCTGGGATACAGAGGGTGTGATTCTGGTTGATTTTTTGGAGCAGGGATGCACAATAAATTCTGTTCAATACGTCACAACCCTCAACAAACTTAAAGCACGTCTTCAGCGAGTTCGCCCAACAAAATCAATGGCAGATGTTCTTCTTTTGCATGACAATGCAAGACCACACACCAGTCGTCACACCTCTGACGAGATTGTCAAAATTGGATGGGAAGTTTTGCCTCATCCCCCATACAGCCCTGACCTGGCACCATCAGACTTCCATCTGTTCGGGCCACTAAAAGAAGCTCATTGTGGGATTCATTTTGAAGATGAGGAGGCCGTCAAAACATCCGTGCGTCAATGGCTTAGGAAGCAGAGCTGTGATTTTTACCGTGCTGGGATACATGCCCTTGTTCAAAGATGGACCAAAACTGTAGAGATGGGCGGAGATTACATTGAAAAACGACAAAATGATCCTCAATGTTGTGGTTTTCAACCTATGTAATTGCATTTAAATTTCCTGACAATTAAACGTAGAAAAAAAAATAGGAGGCATTACTTTTTGACTGACCCTCGTAGTAATTCACGGAAAGACATTGAATAAACATGAGAAATCCGGTGTTCCCCAAGGAAGTGTCATAGGCACTTTGCTGTTCCTGATATACATAAACGATGTAGGAGACAATATGAGCAGCTCTCTTAGATTGTTTGCAGATGATGCCGTCATTTACTGTCTTGTAAAGTTATCATATGGTCAAAATCAGTTCCAGAATGACTTGGACATGACATCTACACAGTATGAAAAGCGGCAATTGATTCTAAATAATGAATAGTGTGGGGTAATCCACATGAGTACTGAGAAGAATCCGTTAATTTTCAGTTGCATGATAAATTGCACAAATCCAAATGCTGTGAATTCAACTAAATACTTAGGGATAACAATTACAAATAACCTAAATTGGAAAGATTGCATAGATAATGTTGTGGGCAGAGTGATCCAAGGAATGATTTATGGACAGAACACTTAGGAAATGCAACAGATCTATTAAAGAGAGAGCCTACACTTGTGAATGCTCTTCTGGTGTATTGCTGCACTGTATGGAATCCTATCAGAGAGGACTGGACATGGAAAAAGTTTGAAGAAGGGCAGCTCATTTAGTGTTATCACAAAATGTGGCAATTTAAATCCGATGGAAAAAAATTTCCACTGCCAGTATTTTGTGCAAAGGGAGGAGAGGTGGTGGTGTAAAGTTCCTTATTACCAGACTTTGTGCCAGTGTCATGGTTTAAATACCAAACCTCTCTGCAGTCTCTCATGAAATGAGGGCTTGTGAAACTGTTGTTGGTGATCTGTCTATCGCATGGGGTGCTATTCTCAAGTAGTAGCCTATGTGCCAGCACAGGGTTTCACCTTCTCTTATACACACACAAATCCATACATGTACTATTACAAATAGTGTGTAATGGAAAAATGTTGTAAGTAAACAAACTGCATGTTAAACTGCATGACCATTCAGGATAATAGTAATAATAACTGCAGAATATATTTCATTCTCATGATGCCCATTATTTCAGTTTTTAGTAGCAATTAAAAATTATGTTTATGACTAAGTGAAATGCAAGTGCCACTAAACTTGCTGATTCACATGAATATGTTGAACAAATGTCTTACAAATTACCCGACAAAATGCAAAACAGGTATTCATAGGAGTTAACAGCTACATGTGATTCTGGTCTGTTATCTGGTTGCTATTTTGTGCAGGCCACTACTTCAAGTAAATATAGCAATGTTTTGATTGTTTTAGGTGGAAGTAATTGTGACTTCGATAGAGATGTGAACATCTGCTGCTACTGCCCAGGTTTTCAACTGTCCTATCAATTTAAATAAGCCCTCATCTGCTGTGACAGATTTTCAGTTAGCATAACCAAGAATTCATGCCAGGTGCTCAACGTACCAGTTTCAACTGCTGTCTTGCGAAAACGCTAATGCAGGGTGTGTGAAGACGAACAACATATGCTAGACTTCACATGTCTACCGATTTAGACAGTGGCACACCATACACGGGAAATGTGCACATGGTACAACAGTGAATCAGTGTAGATATGACCTAGGTCTGAATATCAAATAACAGTAGAATTTCATTTATAGAAAACAAATTTACATTAGGTTACATGAGGTATTTGGCTACTACAAAGCCAAAATTATTTGAATATAAGGTAGTAGATAAGGCAGAGTGCAAAGGAAAAATGGACCAGAGCAGAAATGATGAGGTCATGGTAGGAGGACTAATATAGTGACAGGACTGCTGGATGGAAACAAAGCACTGAAAATGTATAGATGTGAAGGAGGAGGAAGTCGCAAAAAGGGAATATTCAAGAAAGAGGAATTTAAATGCAAAGAGGAGGAATTTTATGGAGAAAAAGTAAAGGAACATTCTATAAATGTCTAGTTCATTCAAGATGGAGCACAAGATTTTAACTCACCAAAGGATGGGAAACGAACTTTACCATGTTCTTTTCAAAGAACCAAACTGGCATTTGATTTCTAAATCTTAACCAGATGCCACCTCTTTCCTTAGGACATAAAGGAGCTGCAACTAAACTACTACTGGGACTATGACAAATTGACAATACATCCATCCGATACACTGAGTGCTTTAGGAAAATAGCAGGGTGTGGGGAAATTGTCAGCAGTGTATGAAAGAAAACTTGTAAGATTTGAAGGATGAGATTATGTGTTTTAGGAAAGAAATAAAGAACAGATTTGAAATCAATGGATGAGTTTATCCCTAAATAAAACCTTTGGGGGAACAAAGCGGAAAGTGAAATAAACAGTGATATGGGTACATCGAATAGTTTACAATAAAACACAGAAAAAATATTTGAAGAGAAAAACATTAAGGGGTAGATCAGAGTGAATTTAATAGATAAATAAAAGGTAACACAGAAAATAAGAAGAAGAACTGGAGAGGAAGACAAAGAAATACACCAACAAAAAATGGGTAGATTTCAGAGAAGCTTGTATTGTAGACTTACGGAAGAAACAAGTTCTATAGAAAAATTTATTCTGTTGAAATCTTATTATAAGGAATGACAGCAATCCTCATGAGATTGTGAGCCATTCTCCAAGTCATGTCTTCAAATGATGTTACCAGGTTCACAGCTTAAACACTGAGATTGTTGCAAATCTTTACACCAGGGCTTAACAACTGGCCAGTTTTGAGTGCAAGTACTCGCATCTGCTCAGGCACGTGCTCGCGAGCAGGTGCAAGGTCGCGGAGTAGGGAGGGAGGGGAAATGCGCGCGCACAATTGGATAGGGCCGCAGCGTGCCTATTGAATTCGCGCCGGCTGTGTAACGTTTAAAGTACTACGATCAGCTCTAACAGTCACTTCGCTGGTTAAGAATCATGTCAAGTCACCGTTGTGTAACCCCAACCATGCTTTTGCAGTTCAACCCCCATTGGGAGGAATTGTATCTGTTTACAGAAAAAGATGGTGTTGCAAAATGTTTAGTATGTCACAAAACACCGAATTCTTTTAGGAAATTTAATTTGCAGTGACATTATATGTCGTATCACGCGAAAGACTATGGAAGTGGAAAATGTGATGGACCAGATCGTGCACAGGAAGTTATTAAACTTAAAAGGAAGCTATCCGAAGAATATCTGGATGACGAAGAAAAATCAACTGAGGCAGCTCTCAGAGTGAGCTACAAAATTCCTTTGTTTTTAGCAAAATCCTTGCGCCTCTTCACTGATGGCGATTTAATAAAAGATGTTTGGTAGTTGCAGCGGAACATTTGTGTCCATCTCAAGTTGAACAGTTTCGGATTGTGCCATTATCTAACATGACCATTATGTGTCGCACACAGGACATGGCAGACGACGTCCTGAGCCAACTTGCAAACATCCTTAAAGATTTTATGGCGTATTCTCTATCTCTGGGCGAAAGTGTTGATATCATAGGAACAGCACAGCTTACCATATTTATTAGAGGTGTTAATAGAGATCTTCAGGTGAGGGATGAGCTCCTCGATGTAGTAGCCATGAAGAACATTACAACCGGAGGTGATATTTTAAGTAGTGTTGAAGAAAGTGTTGAAAATATAGGATTGTTGTGGAATTCCTTAGTTTCAGTGTCTACAGACGGTGCACCAGCGATGACAGGGGAAAAAATCAGGTTTCGTTGCGCTGTTGAAGGAGAAAAAACAAAAACTGACCGTGCCGAATGAAACAAGGGGCGTTCACTGGCTGATCCACCAGGAAAACTTATGTGTAAAGAGTATCACTCTAAAAAATGTGATGAGTGTTGTTTTCCGTACAACCAATTATATAAGGAAGCATGGGCTACAACACAGGCAATTTAAAAGCTTTCTTGAGTATGTAGAAAGCCAGTATGGTAGCCTGCCTTATTACAGCGAGGTCCGCTGGCTTAGTCGTGGCAAATTATTAAATCGATTTTTTTGCCTATTAGATGAGATAAATATGTTCATGGAAATAAATAATATGCGTGTTCCTGAAATGAAAGAGCCTTCATGGAAATGTGATCTCGCGTTCTTAGCAGATTTAACTAGCCATCTGAATGCTTTGAACATTTCACTACAAGGTAAAGATCTGCTAATTACTCATTTCATAGATCGAATACGAGCTTTTAAAATGAAATTGACACTTTGGGTGAGTCAGCCGGAAACAGGAAATCTAGCTCATTTTCCTACATTATCATCCATGCAAGATGTTCACAAAGACTGTGAACGTTATTCACATAGTTTAGTTGCCCTTAAGGAAGAATGTGATCAACACTTTCAAGATCTGAGAGCATTAGACAATGATTTTGATCTGTTCTCCTCTCCATATTCAGCAAATATTGAAGAGATTCGTCCTGAGCTGCAACTAGAAATTATTGACCAGCAGTGTGACAGATAATACAGAGACAAATTTCAGAACAAGAAAAACATTTTGGAATTCTACAGAGGCTTCCCTCAGGATAGATTTCCTCATTTGCACAAACTGGCGGCTACAATAATATCAATGATCGGTTCCACGTATGTTTGTGAACAACTGTTCTCTGCAATGAAATGTAACAAGACGTGCCTGAGAAACGCATTGTCTGATCGAAATTTAAACTGCACGCTGCACCTACAATGCGCAAGAACAATTACTCCGAACATAGACGCAATTGTAAAGGGCAAAAAGTACAAGATAACCGAGAACCCCACACTTCAGTGACACCTTTTATTGTGTAACAGTTCACAAATTAATACGAATGTAGAGGCATACACTAAGCTAATAAAATTATGTGGCAGTGTACATTATCCTTTATTTGTTTCATTTGTCGCAGTAATAATTCGTGAGTGATATCCCTGCAGGTGGCCGCGGATTTACATTGACTGGCGGCAGCTGTTGTGTGCCCCACGTGACTCTCCCCACTCTCCGCTCTGGTACGGTAGTGGGGGTAGCATGCTCGCGCTGCTCCGTGCTCGCGCCTTGCTGATCACAGCTTGCTCCGCAAGCACGTATGTTGTGAAGCCCAGCTTTACACAGTAACAAGTCACAATTTCGGGGAGGGGGGGGGGGGGGGGGGGGGGAGACACGTATGGCAAAAAGGAGAGAAATAGAAATAATCCATACTAAACAGACTTCAAATGTCAAATTAGTACCTCAACAGGAAACTAATGATTCTTTGTGTGATAATTTTTGTTTACAGGGTTTAGCGTGCTTAATGTCTTGGTCTTTAAGTAATTATGAATGTTCAGTAAACAAAAGTTGAAGTAGTATAAATTTCTTTTATTAGAAAATACACACGAGAGACAATGATTTCAGAAAAATTACAATATATTCTGTAGTTTCTTGTCCAGCTGACAAAACTTAATACCACTAGAATTACTTGTGACAAAATAGACATATTAAGCTGCATAAGCTCCAATTTTCAACGCAATTAAGTTTTCTATGAATGAAATGTGAAATCATATGCTCAGACGTTTTTGAAAGATAAATCTTCTGACATACAGTCTGTTAGTTTTGGCAAAACATTCCACTTACAAAAAAAGTAAAGTTTTAATATGTAATAAGCAGACTATTGTGTGACCAACTTTCGAACACTATTAACACACTAGAACAAAGGTGTTGCAGGTTTTTGTGTTTGGGTATCACATGACAATTAGCACATTTCAGGAAACTGCCTGCAAATAGTCAAGTTAAGCTGAGCTTTATGGAACCAGCAATCATTAACAAAGGTCTGGGCAAATTATCTGAATCATAAAATGCGGTCCTTGTGGTACATTTTATTATTCCTATTTAAGTTGCACATAAAGTTGAAACACATTTTTGTCTTACATCTTTATTCCCCTCTTATGATCCTGTAACACTTGTAAGAGAGTGCAAACTCTCCATTTGTTTTAAAATTATAATGTTATTTTTTAAGTCTTTCATGTTAAAATTTCCAACCCTTTACATGACACCTTACTGTGCCAATCTCGTAATCAATCAGATGATGAATTCCACATTACTGTTTCAACATTATCGGCACACACCTCTGCTTAACAAAAGCTAATATGGGACACAAATTTTTGAACAGAAGTACATTAATCATGTTATAATAAATTTCTCATAAAAACTCATTTCAGTTACAAACTACTTGGCAGCTGCCATTCTTCATTACAACTTCCCATCACCAATATTTCTCGAGGTTTGGAACGAGAGCCTGAAACATATAACATCAATTCTGAACTATTTTTTCAGAAGGTGGTATTTACATTTAGATATCTTGGCAGAAATTTATTTTGGAGCAACTAGCAACTGCAATGAACACTTGAGATCTACTTGAACCATTTGAAATCATGAAATATGACAATTTACATATAATCATCACAAAATTGAAACTTGTTTTTAAATATTTGACAAGATAAATATCCTAATAATTTTCAAAAACATAACTGGCATAAAATCCTATTACTTACATGGTGATTTTTGACAACAAACAACAGCGAGAGGGGGAGGGGGAGAGGGAGGAGGAAGGGTGGGGGAGGGGGAAGGAAGAGGGAGGGGGAGGGGGAGAGGGAGGGAGGAGAATGTTCTGAGGAAGGAAATTATCAGAAAGCTTAGCTACGCATTCATTGAGCTTGTCTACTGCTTAATACCTCAAATCTACATCTACACTCTGCAAACCATTGTGGGGTGTGTGGCAGAGGGTACATCCCATTATACAAGTTATTAGTATTTCTTGCTGTTCCATTCACGTATTGAGTGTGGGAAGAATGATGTGTGTGCAGAAATTATACTAATCTTATCTTCACGATCCCTATGTGAGCAACACATAGGAGGTTGTAGAGTAATCATTTCAAGCTGGTTCTTGAAAATGTATATGATGAGTGGTTACCTTTACTATGTGGGAACTATAACATGGCACATGGACTCCCTAATTCCAATAGGTAGCAGTCAGGAGACTTCAGGCCATGGTTATTTGCAACTTGAAAATGTATATGATGAGTGGTTACCTTTACTATGTGGGAACTATAACATGGCACATGGACTCCCTAATTCCAATAGGTAGCAGTCAGGAGACTTCAGGCCATGGTTATTTGCAAATGTTCGTCATCAACTCTGCAGTGTACCATTAGCCGGTGTTGTCTGCTTTGATGCTAGCTATGCTGTAACTGTCTATCTTTTGCTATGTTATTTTCATTGTGATTTTTTTCCAAACGTGAGTGAGTGACATGAGCTGGCCCATCACAAGTGGTACTTTCTACTTCAGTTCAAAAAAGGAAGCTGTTTATCAGGAACTTGTGAAAGATCATAACATATATTTAAGTTGTCTGCACTGCGTACGTAACAGTACATGGATGCAGTTTGAACCCCCACATCCCACCTTTCCTCTCAGAAAACAAATCCACTCGCCCTGTTCACTGCATCCCCTCTCACAAGGTACCAAGTTATAATTCATGACCAGTACTCTTTCCATTGTTTACATTCCTCCTACCACTCTGCAATATCATATTGCTCCTAGAATAATTTACATTTCGTTACTCATGAACACTAACATGGTGCTCTTCTAAACACAAGAATTAGTCATTCTAAATATATTACCCATGGCTAAATACACTGCCCTAAAAGCAGGTCACAGATTAGGAGAGGAACAGAATTATTCTATATTTGGCAAGAATGGTTACAATACAATGTAATACTCACAGTAGTTGTCAAGCTGTATTAATAGTAGATATCTAATTGCCTCCCTTATCCTCATTTCATTCACACCCTCCTCTCTGCAAATGCCTTCTTTTCTGTTCTTCCTCTCCTCACAGTCAATTCCTCCACATCACTGTGTATCACACACAACTCCCCTGGCTGCCCCACAGTTAGCTCATCAGTGCCACACTCCTACCTTATGTCTTTTTTTTTTCTAGGCGCAAAAACTTTAGAACACTAATAAGAAAAAGAAAATAAAAGAGACTACACGTTAAGCCCAACTGGTAGAAGGAAAGAGCTAAAAATAAGGGCTTCCTCTTTAAGAAAGATTCACGAAATATGCTATAGATACAGAGCTGATGTCCCAAACCAGAGATTAAATGTCCCTCACCATACTGCTGTGATGGATAAAAAGTAAAATGCGGTAGACACCCCACGCTTTGTTTGCTAGAACAGCCAATAATGTAGATGGCAAACATATAATAATCGGTTAGAACAGGGCACTCAGTCAGGAAATGGCGAACTGTCAAAGGTTGATAATGAGCACAAAGTGATGACACATTGCCACTTAACATATGGCGATGGCTAAAAAGACAGTACTCCATACACAACTTAGCTAAAATGATCCCCTCGTGGCAAGAAGGCTGAAAGGAGGTCAGCCAGGCCACTGGGAAAGGTTTAATTCCCTGGAGCTTGTTCCCGTGAAGAGAAGTCCAGTGGTGAGGCCAAAGTGACACCACCTGCTAACAGACAGCAACACGGAGATCATCCGAAGGTTTGGAAGAGCTGGCGCCATAAGACCGATGTGATCAGGAACACACATGAGCATCACAGTGGCTTCCTCATCACTGAGCAAGTGGAAGCTTGCACTAAGGGATGGACTGTGAACAACATACAGAGGTTCTGAAGGGCAGTGAGAGTATCGGAGTGCATGGCACAATTAAAAAGCGTGTGTTGCTGGATGTACTGCATGGCCTGATAGAGGGCAAATAGCTCTTCTGTAAATATTGAGCAGGGTTCTGGATGCTGATACTGAAAATGGTCAGTGCCGAAGACAAAGGCGGACCCGACACCATGGTCCATCTTACAGCCATCAGTGTACATGAAGGTGCTATTGCTAAGTTGTGTCCAAAGACTGAGAAACTTACAGCAATAGTTCAAATCCGGAGTAGTTTCCTTGGGAATCAAACGTAGTCCAAGATTAACACAGCCTCCTGCACGAAGCCAAGATGGTGAAGGGTTCACACCCATTGGGAACATGGCAGGTAGTGTGAAGTTGAGCTGCCAGAGCAGTAGCTGAAAGCGAACTCTGGGAGGAAACAGAAAAGAAGGGTGTATCCTATACTGGCAGTCAAGGGAGTCATTGAAAAAGAGAGCATCAGTCAGATTGCCAGGCATGGCAGACAAACAGCATGTGTACCCACCGAGAAGAACATCACGCTGGTATGGCAGTTTAGTTCAGTAGCTTCTGCAAAGACACACTCAAAGCAGGCTAGTGTAAAAGGCACCAATGGACAAACATATTCCACAAAGGTGGACTGTGTTAAGACGATTTAAGATGGACGGACAGGCAGATGAATAAACGAAACACTCATAGTCTAATTTCAAACAGACAAGGGATCAGTACAAATGGAGGAGGGTGGTCTGATCTGCTCCACAGGAAGTACCACTCAGGACATGTAGGATATTGAGGGACTGGGTACAGCATGTGGCCAGGTAAGACAAATGGAAGGAACAAGAAAGTTTTCTATCCAGCATGAGCCCCAGGAATTTCGTAATCTCAGCGAACTGAAGAGCAACAGGTGCAGTGTTATGTGGCTTTATGCTTAATTACAGACTTACTATTTTATCTGTTGATTTGTTTTCACCACGTAACGCCCGCTGTTTACGTCCTCCTTCGTTTCTGAGTGATGTATCACTTTTCGTTCTGACGCCGAAACTCTTCCTTTCCTATATCTTTACTACTTTTTATCTATATAAATGATGAACTATTGGTTTTGCCGTTTAACAACTTTTTAATAACTGTGGAAGTATTACAGGCATCAGGTCCCACCTAATGTGTCACCCGCCTATACATTTTACATGAACCTTTCAAGACTCGATCGGTCTGTTTACAAAGAGAAAGCAGTATATCTCTTCCTTTGACGTTATCTGCAACATAAATAAACTTTCCTCCCCATTGTATTTCTGAAAACCCAAAAACAAACTTAAAGAACATAATAATAATAACTATTCTTACAATTATTCATATAAGTCTTGGTCGATTTAATGAGGGGTGGGACAGGCCTAAGCCTTGTGACACCACACAGGCCTGAGGCGTAAAGATGGTGGAAGAAACACATTGCACCACCAGAAATTCATACAAATGGTTTGGTCAATGGAAGAGCGAAAGACACTGTCAATGCTCCATGAGTAAAGATAATCAAGACATCGCTGAAGACGCCACTCAAAGAGACAGGTCCATGAAAAACTGCAACAGATTGCAAAGACGTCAACGGAGAGGGAGCTGGAGATGGCTGGTGGGAGACAGTCCATAATAGGTTTAATGGCTATACGAAAGCTGACGATGCTCATCCTGGATATAGGTGTCCAACAAGACAAACCAGCACGTACCTTGAAAACTCAAGTCTTTTAAAAATTTCAGAAGGAAATGGGGCAGGCGACCTCAGAACACCCACGTGTATAACGTACGGAGGATACCAGTCCTTCAGCAGATATCATAGGCTTTCTCTAAACCAAAAAACACAACCAGTCCCAATGCTGGAATTCCAAGAGCAGCCATTAATTCTCCCTTGTTGGATCTAATGTCACGACCATTCCACTGAACAAGATTTATAATGAGGAATGGAGAGGAGGGAACAAATATAGTGTAGTCACCTCGGTGGCTGCTGAGTGCCAGCCTTCAAAGACACTCTGTTACAGGGCGCAGAGGCTGGAGGATCCTGTTCCATGAAATCTACAGAGGCATCAACATTTTCCTTGGGTCGGCCTGTGGATTTCAGGGCAGAAAAATGGTAGGCAGTGCGCACTGGCGAAATGGAGGTTGGCTGGGTGAGGGTACCATACAGCGACACCATTGAAGAGGATCTCTGAGTCATGGAAGGAGAAGACCATTTGCCTTTGTTTGATTTCTTACGATCTTTACGGCTGGCAGACGAAAACTCATGACTGTTGGCTGGATGGACATAAAATGTCTTTGTGGGAGTATTCGTTTTGTCTTTACCGGGCTGCCGTTTGGGTAGTAGGTGATTTCACTGCCGGGAGCAAAGATCTGGTGACGTGTTACACAACTGTAGAAAAGAAGGGGATGCTACTGTGATACTGGACGATTTTACAACTACAGTGCAGAATTGGAGGTTGCAAGTCTGTGTGGTAATGTCCTTCATGGAGCGATGCATAGCAAGAAATGTACTGTATGTGCCCCATGGTAAAAATCTGGGCTTTCAACAAGCCAGCAACCTGCAAGTGACAGGGTAAGGCAGTATTTCCTTCACCCACATGTCCTGGATGGTCCACTCATGGAGATGCACAGCAGCACATTCATGGGATATTCACAGATGAGGCAGCATGGTTGTCATTACAACTGATTACAGTGGGGAGTAGGAGGCGGGCAATAACCCTCGTGAGCATCCCTATCACAAGTAACACATATGGCCGTGTTTTGACAGGACATGCAAGTGTGGTTGTTAACACTGATACTAGTAGAAACGCATCAGGTTTGGAATGTACGGTCAGACCATGATGATTTCAAGCCTACCTTGATCTCTGATGGATGTTCTACTTGATCAAATGTGATTACAAGAGGGCGAGTAGGCACTGACTTTGTATCAACCTTTTTCATTACCCGATGGATTGCAATGATGCCCTGATCAGATAGGTAAGATTGGATTTCTCCCTCTGTCTTACCTTCCAGCAGTGAGTGTAAATAACATCATGCAAAGAATTCAGCTTTCAATGGCCCTTGACGCGAACAGGATAGCTGCGGAGGAGCAAAGCTGTGGGATTGTAAATCACAATTGTTCTCCAGAAGCAAAGTCGCATTACATAAGTGAGGGCAGGATTCAGAGGGTCTGCAATTGCTCACACACCTTTCTGAATAGTAAACGGATTAACTGTAGCAAAGTACTGACCTCCTTCAGTACACGAAACCATGAGGAACTGTGGAGCAGCTGGGAGGGTGTTTCAATCTCTAAACTCATTCCATTTACGTTTAGTACATAACGACTGAGATTGTGATTGGCTCATTGAGGAGGGAAAAAAAAGAGAGAGAGAGAGAAAAATCCATGATTGCCAGCATCTCCAATGGCCCGCACCTTCCAACTAGACGCCGCCGCACCCACCCACCTTCCCCTTCTCCTCCAGAGGGGGCTTGCTCGCCTTAGGTGATTGTTCACATCAAAGGTCATGCCTCCCAAACTCCTGACAGGGGGACCATTTGGCAATTGGGGAGGTACCAGCTTAGGCAATCACCACTCCGTGGGCTTGGCTTGTGCAAGGGGTACACGCAAACATTACCTGTTGACGTGGGGTTGGGAATTACACGCTATCCAATCACCTGTTACCCATCAAATGCATCTATCGGCCTTGAGGAACACACAGAGAAGAAAAAAAAAAATAAAAAACAGGTGAGGGGCTGTTCTGATGCTGGGCTATCTAAACTACAACACGCATTCCCGAAAATATAGCAGAAAGATGTGCAGTGGAAAGGGAAGAGATGCTTCACAGGCTGTGGTCCCATGGTAGCCAAGAATGAACTCACCAAAGACTGGTGAGGCCTCTAAGAGGGGGAGGGGGAGCTACCTTATGAGAGCGCTATGCCTTCCTCCCAAACTGTCAGTCACATTCCCATCCAACCCTCCCTCCCATTGCCTGTTTCCTTTCTCCCCTTGCCCACTCCACCCAAAAGAACCTTTCATCCAATCCAGCCGCTGTGCCACCATTATATAGTAGTTTGGGACAATGAAGCCATGCTGAGTAGTTGTTCTAGGAAAAAATTCCAATAATGGAGAGCACTCAGAGGGAAAAAGAAAATATATGTAATGGAATAAACAATTGCATCAAAAAATAATACTGGCAATCACTTCACTAGCTTTATGTTCTGCTTAGCTCATGGCCAATTTACAAAAGTATAGCTCAAGTGGTGCAATTGATCACTTGATTTCAATGTTAAATCCAATGAGGAGTTCCCCTTATAAGAATTCAACCACACACTTGCCGAGGAGAAGAATCCAATGTAGTCTTGTCTGTTAACCCATTCACTATTCAACTGCAGCAATTTTAACTAACTACAGGAATTCACAACACACTTAGTAGGTGAGAACTCAACTTTAACATTTTCTAAACAACATATTTCATACTTTTTTAGTCCTGTATGTGAATTTGCCTGACTGAATATTAGTTTTGAGTAATACTGAAACAGAAAGGCAAAGATTAAAGTACACCTTGTCTTTGGTCCATTTTTTATCTCATCTCCATCTTATACCGGATACTTACACTTGGATTTGTATTTGGGCTGTGTCGTTCAACTGGCTGTCCATTTTTATCAATAATAAATTTGGTGAAATTCCACTTAATGAAACTGCAACATTAAAAAAGCAACATTCCTTTTAAGCAAGTTGGAAAAAACTTGGCATACTTTTGCAAGACAATACAACTCAAAATTTTAACATAAAACACAATATCCTTCTCACATGAGAACGAGAAAAGGAAAAGAAAGTTGGCCTACTGGTAAGAAATTGCCACTTATTAAAAGGAATGAATATTACCTAGCTATAATAGCAATTTGGAGAAAAATTAAGAATAAGAAAAAGCCACGATGCAGTCGTGGGACACAAAAGTGTGTTAAAAGGATAGATTGATACTCACCACATACAGAAGACATTGAATCAGAAACAGGCACAATGTAAAGAGTACTAAATGTTTAAGATTTCGGCCACAAGGCCTTCTTCAGAGAGAAATGAGATAGTGGCTGTGTGTGTGTTCATAATATGCTATCCTAAACTCTCCATTGAATGTGTTTTAAAGTGTGATGTATTCTTTAACATATCTTCTTCCTATAGTGTTACATGTGTTACCCATGAAATTCACTTATGCATCTTGGATGAAACTAGGACAACATAAAAAAATTTACTCAATGTACGCCTATGAAACTACTATAATACTAGGTGAATTTCTGTTCTGTTTTATTTGTGATGCATTTATGTTATTAAAAGCAAAGTAAAAATTTGAGGCTTCTTGAAGTGAAAAGAACTCAAAGTAGCTTTTTGTTAAAACATATCAAATATTGTATTTCACATTTTCTCATTATGCCTAAGCCATTTTTCTTGCCCTGTTCTTGAAACATAAGCATCTATGATGCCATGTAATATTATTGTGGCTTAAACAGGGCATATTCTAATAACTGTCTAAGGAATTCATTTCTTAAAACTTGATCTGATTAATTTCTATGTTGATAATTTTGTCTATATTTTGTATTTTTTCATAGGCCATAAAGAAAGGGATGGTGACGAATTGTTCAATGGTGTAGTGACTAAATGGAATAAATATTCTTTCATTATTTTTTGTGCATTATCGATAAACTGAACCTCCTTGAGATGGATTTGCTGATCATTTCTTGCATTTCCTTGTATATGCTTTTTACTTGAGAATTTTGTTACTTTGATCAGTCAATTGCTATTGAAAAATATGTCTCCAGCTTCATAAAAAGAAGCATATGGTGAACTGAAATTTCATGCTAGTGCCTAATTATCTGAGTTAATCAGCAGTTATTGCTTTCTTTTTTCTAAAGTTCTGGATCATGTTCACTGTCACTAAGGGTTTAACTCTCCTGCAGTGGTATTTCATTGTAAAAAGTGCTTTGATACCCATATCCTATTATTGCCATGACTTACTGAGGAAACTTCTATTTAAAATATCTCAGCTTTTAGAGGGGGGAGAGGGGGGGGGGGGGGGGAGAGAGAGAGAGAGAGAGAGAGAGAGAGAGAGAGAGAGAGAGAGAGAGAGAGACCCCATTCAGTCCACATTCTACTACACTTCTGTATATAACCAGCAAGTGTTGTACAGGAAAGATTTATTTTGCACTCACAGCAATATGTACTACCCAAATTTCCTCTAAACAATATTGAGAATAGTACTGCAGACTGCAAATCTCACTTGGAACAATCTATAGTGCTATTTGCACTCTTTCACAATGACTCTTTGCTAAACTCTGTACATAAATATTACAATAAGCACTACAAGTCACAGTGTTGTCCCATCTTGCTAAGTTTTATTTCTGCAATTTGTTTCAAGGTTCAATCTTCATCAAAAGGTAACCATGACAATGCAAAAACACTGACCCAATGTATATTATGTATTTGTGTAGCGAGCAAAGTCAGTGGTGTATTAAAATGAGTTAAGACAGTGAAATGGGTAGGAAATGTTGCGCCACAAACTGATGGAAAGTGAATGAAAGCAGTTCTCAAGTGGAGCTCAAAAGATACAGGAACATCAGAAGAGTTGCTGACTTCAACTGGCAGAAGACAGCTGGAGAACAAAATTTACTACATATAATATTTAGATAACTGTGATATCAACAGCTCATCCCTATACAAGACAAAGTAAAGTGTTGTTGAAGTTAAAAGACCAAGTTGTAAAAAGTTATGCTGTCTCTCACTCAAGTGGGGCCCAAAACTTTAAATTTACATTGTTTTTTGCAAAGTCCAGCATCACCATAGGAGGAAAAAGGAAAAATTTGG
Source organism: Schistocerca cancellata (assembly GCF_023864275.1). Lineage (NCBI taxonomy): Eukaryota > Metazoa > Arthropoda > Insecta > Orthoptera > Acrididae > Schistocerca > Schistocerca cancellata. The sequence continues at coordinate 284,900,788 of NC_064631.1, read as the reverse complement.
AGCAGAAACTAAGAAAAATTCGTTAATACAGAGTTCACAATGTAAAACAATGAGAAGTATCAAATAATGCAAACTCATTCATTAAGAATAATACAGTGTCACATATACTCACTACAAAAAATTATGAATAAATGGCTACTGTAGACTGACTTACTCTCCAAGAGTTCCACCTTGCTTGTACTTAAGATATTTCCATAACGGATGTGCATTATCTCCATTGACATCAATTTTTTCAAACATGTCAAAATTTACTTTTCTTTGTTTAACAAAACACACTATCTCCTCCGAATTTCCAGGTTCCTACAACAGAAGATTATAATCAGAATTTTACAGCAGATCCATACCGTGTAGTCTTAATTGTAATTAATTGCAACACAGTACATATCTGTATCATTAATTTTGATATGAAGATTAAGTGGTATACATAATAGATGGAGGCATATCACTTAACATTAACGAGCCTGTGTGGAAAATATCTTGTTTTTAAGTGTATTTGCATGAGTAGGACTAAAAAGTATGTGTTCATTAATGTCAACATCAAGCATGTACACTTATAAAATAAGTTGACTTGTTCCTCAATACAAAAAAAATATTACTCAAATGACTGTAACTAATGAACTGTATAATAACAGAAAATTATGTTTCCAGAACCAGAGACTGCTTGTTAAGGGGACATTGTACATGAAATTCATTGAAATTTGACATTTTCTGTTTTCTACTCCATAATGTACTTTGGTCTTTCCTGAACATTTTGGTATAAAATACCTTAAAAATCAGACAATTGTGAGACCTTTAAATAATATTTTGAATGTTGACATGTGACTGTCAAATTTCGTGGCGACGCATATACTGTCACAGTTGAGCAGTCTACGTCTCAGAAGTTGGCATTATGAACAAACAAATCAGTCCTTTGTTTCTGATACTAGTTTTCATTTAAAGTAGTGTGATTATAGGCTATTTTTGTAGTAAGCTAACTTCTATTGCTTTTTATACGCAAATAAAGTGACTAAGCATAAAAGTAACTTCAAGAAACGCAAATTTGCAGATAACAGGTATGTGAGACCTGCACTTTCTTCTGAAGTACTTCAAAACGTTTGCTAGCAGTGAAGGAAAGCACAACAATGTTTCTGAAGTGACGACAACCCTTAGTGCATCGAAAAGGAAAGTAACTTCAGAAACAGGTGACAGTGGTAAAAGTAGTGATATTATGGACAACGTCATTACTGATCTGCAAATCCTTGCAAAAGTTCTTTCTGAAACTTGTCTATTGCTGTCTTCGTGGTGGTGAAGTTAAACTTTATGAGGATATTGGAGCTAGAATAGGTGTTGTGTCTAAATTAATTATTGAAGCACAAAAGTGCAAGAGGCGCAAAAGTCAGAAGTGTGACAATTTAGAGAAGATTAAAAGAGCTGTGTGGAGCACTTTATTTCATCAAATATTAACAGATGAAAAGCCATGTCATGCTTTGTGTCCAACTCCACCAAACACTTGGTGTAAATATAGACAAGCTGAATTTTCTGGCACCCTGCATGTATTCACACAAACATTTTCTTCCTTTGGCAGTAATGGAGGCAATCAAACCTATTTACAGAGATTTGGCAAATCCTGAACTACTAAAGAAGTGTTTACATGGGGAGACCCAGAATGTGAATGAGTCCTTCAATAATGTTATGTGGTGCATGTGTGTAAAAATATATTTGTTGGCCTTATGACTCAAACATTAGCAGTGTCTGATGCTGTAATTACTTTTAATGGTGGGAACTATGAAAGACTTAAGGTTCTGGAGAAGTTAGGGATAAGATCTGGACAGAACACAGATAAAAGACTGTGGGAACTGGACAAGCATCATGTAGATGAAGCAGAGTTAGCTGCTCAGCAAATGACAAAAGAAGTAGGAAAGAAAAGGACGAGGCAAACACTGGGCTGTTGTGATACTGAAAAGACGCAGACTATGGGCCATGGCAATTCCAGTGCATAAAAGACGCAGAAATGTAAATCTGTATAAGAATTTGTAATAAAAAAGTTTTAATCCTCAATATCTCCTCTTAACTATGTTTTTGCAATAAATAACATGTTCTCTAAAAAAGTGCTGATGGGAGAGACATGAAATTTTTACAGCATGCCAAGTGTGAGATCCAACACATATGGAACTAGAATAATTAAAATATCATGAGTTGTTTTGTTTTTATGTTCATTTATTTACAAAATTCTGTCAAAAAACTTAGAGTAATTCAGTGTATCTAGAAAGGTGCATTCAATAATTATGAAAAATTGTAAGTTGGTGTCTTAAAAAGTTGACAAGATAATGGGTTACAAGATTCAATAATTTAACATTGGTGGCATAGGACATACAATGTCCCTTAAAAGGACAGAACATAGATAGGTATATGAGATAGTGAAGGGTAACTAATATTTAATGACTTACAAACAGCAAAGAAATTGAAAAATAGAGTTCTCAGACAAGTACAACACAAAACAAAACAAAAGCAGTCTTTGCATACATAGATACAAATATATCACTACTGAGGTGTCTTTGTTCAAAACCTTTGGCCATGAATGGAAAGTGTGGAGGTTGTCAAAGTGTTGTGGCATTTATTGTGAATCTTCTATGAAATTGTTGCATTGGACAAATGACTTGGGGGGGGGGGGGGGGGGGGGGGGAAGTAGTAGTTGGAAACTAAGAGAAAAAGGATAGAAAAACAAGTTCCATCTGCTGTGAAAATTAAGTGGAGAGGAGCCACAGATAAGATCAGGAAACATGCAGCAGATTTTAACTGTGACGTGGACTCCTGGGAAGGAGGTGGTACTGTTCCAAGATCCAGGTTGGTGTTGGTCCAAGCTAGTAGGAAATGCTAAGATGCAGGGTTTTGAGTCAGGTAGTTTTGGAAAACAAGTGCAACAGATTAAGGTGGTTGGGCCATGTACAGTGAATATCAGAGGATAGGTTTGTCAAGAAGGTCTACAGAGAAAATCCATGAGGCAGAAGATGAAAAAGGAGATCACGGAAGTGATGGCTGGATGATGTGGAGAATTACTTGAGAAAGAAGGGAGGGGAGTAAGAAGATGGAGGAAACGAGCAGCAGGTTGTCAGAGTGGCCAAGGACCTAGAAGGGCTGTAGGACCAAGGAGTAAGTACACTGTAAGATGAGAATGCCATCGAATGTGCACAGTTTTAAAACTACAGAACAGAGCCATAAGAAAAATAACTGCATACATTAATCAGGGCCACTGTAAAAATCTGACTGAAATGTTGGCAATTCTAACATATCTCTCTGTTATCATCAAACAACAGCTGGATTAAATAAACACATAATTGTAAACAGCATTTTCTACCACAGAATGTCTGACAATATATTGCACAGGAAGATAAGTATATGAGACCAACATTCAGTGACCTTACAACGTACACTTTCATGGCCAGTATTTGCACACTTGTTGGTTTTTGTTACATGGGCATTTGGCTGTGGGTTAAGGCTTGTTTATGTGCCTAATGTTGTTCTCATAATGCTGGATACATCATCAGAGGCTATAAGGGCCCAGATAGTAGCTTCAAACTTGAACAAGTAAAGAAAAACTTTCTGACAAATTAAAGCTGTGTGCCAGTCTGAGAATTAAACTTGGAATCTTTGCCTTGTGCAGCCAAGTGCTCTCCCAACTGAACTACCCAAGCACAACTTTTGAATCGTCCTCACAGGTTTACTTCTACCAGTACATCGCCTCCTACCTACTTGGGTAGGAGTCTTGCCTGGGAAGCTCAGTTGGTACAACACTTGCCCGCAGATAGCAAATATCCCAAGTTCGAGTCTCAGTCCAGCACACAGTTTTAATCTGCCAGGAAGTTTCATATCAACACACAACTACCTTATGTGGGGACACAAATTGGGTGAGTGTACTGGGCAAGTGATGGAGTACTCTCTCTTCTCTCTCTCTCTCTCTCTCTCTCTCTCTCACACACACACACACACACACACACAAAAACAACAGTTTGGCAGTGGCCATTCATTTTCGTTGACAGCTGGTTGGTTGTCATACCAATGTAAAACACTGATCAGTGGTTGCAGCAGAGCTGGTACATAGCATGCCTTCTTTCACTGGTGGCCTGGCCTCTGATGGGTTAGGATAAGCTTCTGACGGAACTGGATGGTGATGGATGGGTGGATTGGGCACTTCTTGCATCTGGGTCTTCCAGGGGGACATGATCCCTGTGACATGGATCATCAGCTAATTGTGCGCTGTTATCTAACGCCCTAGTCTATGAAATTTCATGTGCAGCCCCCACCTGCCCCCTCTATCTGCACTCCTAGGTAGCAAACAGGCAGTTCCCCACTCTCCCAAGGGTCACTATACACTTTCCTTCAAACTCCCTCCCTGCCTCTTGCCTCTCTGTACCCCACCCCATCCGCTGTGGGCCAGTCAAAGAGCTGGCAGCTGATTGAGCACAATGTAGGGGGACAGGTGTGTGTGTGTGTGGGGGGGGGGGGGGGGGGGGCAAGTTTTTCCTACAGCTAGAAAAGGGAAGTGCACTCCAAAAGCTAGCCGAGCTCTGTACCTTTTGTTCATGTGCCTATCGGCAACAAAGTGCTTGTGTCTTTCAATGAGTCAACTCCTTTATTTCTAAATAAATCATAATTCTCAACCAGAACTTTCCACACATTATTATACCACCTTGTGGCTCCCACCCATCCAAACCTCACGTTGTACATCCTTCATTACTGTCTCCTTTATTTAACCCCCTTCTATTGCTCATCCATTTCTTTTTATTACGTTTTTTTCCCTCTTGCCTTTACGACACACACCACAGCAGCCACGATACATGTGGCTGCAAGTGACTTTTGTCCCTGTAGTATTGGCCGCATTCATTATGACAACCCCCCACACAACTCCATGTGCCAATGTGCCATGCAATGTCCAATAACAACGTAACACACTTCAAGCAATGCAAAATCCTTCCCTCCCTCACATATAGCTCCCAGTCTGCCTGTCTTTGTTTCCTTTTTATCTACTACATGTGACAATAAACCATGCATGGTCGAATTTATTTCGTGCCCTTGACGATGTATCATGTGAGATCAGATATACCCCAGTCACAAAATTACCCCCTGCCCCAAGACATTTCCTTTCTTTCCTTACCCCTGTCAATGTTATTCAACTCCCCCTACAATGAGCGGTGACAGCTTTACTCGCCACTTCCAATGTGAACTACTTTCCCCAACGCTACCCCTTCGCCACCCCTCCCCTGCTCTAGTTTATCTGCACTAGTTCAGGAAAGTTTCCTTATCCCTAGCCAAAACCCTGTCCCATATTCTCTCCCCCCCACCCCAATGGCCTAACCACAAAAATCCCTATTACTGGATCCCATCCCTCCTTCCACAGCAACCTTCATCTTTTCAGATTCCACCAGTCCCTTTCCCTCACAAATCCAGTTATACAAAAAAACATCTTGATGGCTTAGGCATCTCTCATGCCTAAACCACCTCCACTCACTCCACAAAATACCGTTACTATGCAATCCCTACTACCTACACCTCTATCACCCAAATTGAACTCCTGATACTCCAACACCTAGAAGAACATTCCAAACACTATCTCCACAAGTTATCCAGCCTGCTGACATCCTACTCCCACCTTGGGGCACTACTATCCAGTCCCCACCCTACCCACAGTGTTCCTCCTCATCAATCCCTCAAAGCACATAGATCCTGCCTAGCTGACCTTTTTGATGTACCCCATCCTCCAAAATCCCCTACGAACACTCCATGAAATCCAGAGCCAAAAACAATCGCAAAACTCTACCGTTAACCTCTCCACCAAAATCTTCAGCGCCATAGAAGTTTCAGTCCTATCCAAAGACTTCACATTCAGCCCTACTCCCAGGTTTAACCATGTTGGACTCGTGAAAGACCTACTCTCCTCCTCCCATTCCCTACAGTGAAAACACTTCTTTGTCACAAACATCTCCAATCAAAGCCTATCCATTCCTAACATCGAACTCTGTCTGTCCCAATTCATATCACCATCCAACCATGACCCTCCCACACTCCTATCTAACCATCCCCCAGTCACCTTGCAGAAATTCCTAACTTCCAACCTGACCTCACCATCCTTCCCAGATCCCTCCCCAAAAAAACCACCTTTCAACAGTAGAAAGGACTACCCTACACAACCTAAAAACAGATTCTAACCTTATCATCTTTCTGGCACACAAAGATTCCACCAATGTTGTGATTAACCGGAATGACAACCTGGCAGAGGGCCACAGCCAGTTGTCCAACACATAATCCTACAAGCTCTGCCAGAGTGACCCCATCCCAGGAGTCCAACATAACTTCCAACCTCTTCTGAAATTCTTAGGCGCTTCCCAGAACCTCTCCGCTGAATCCATCTCCCTACTCACCTCAACAACAGCCCTCACACCCAGCTTCTACATGCTGCCCAAATTCCACAAACCTAACAATCCTGGGTGCCCCATTGTGGCTTGTTATAGTGCTCCCACCGAAAGAATCTCAGTCTTTTTCATCAACATTTTCAACCAATTGTCCAAAACCTAGCCATCAACATTAAACATACCAACCTCTTCCTTTACCAGCTCTCCACCATCCCCACATCCTTACCTCTCAGATCCCTACTCCTCACTGTTGATACAACATCCCCATACACCAACATCCCTCATGCCCATGGCCTTGTCGTGACTGAGCACTACCACTCCCAATGCTCTGCAGATTCTAGACCCACCACTTCATTCCTCGTACACTTAACCAACTACATCCTAACCCATAAATACTTCACCTTTGAAGGGAAGGTATACAAACAAATTCATGGCACAGCCTCCTATGCCAACCACTTCATAGGCCACCTAGAGGACATATTCCTAGCTTTCCAAAACCCCAAACCCCTTATCTGGTTCAGATTTATTGGTGCAATCTTTATAATCTGGACCCAACACCACCTCTCCCATCCACTTCACCTGATACTTCTCCGCCCACTGTGTCACCTACCTACTTGTCAATCTCCTCCTCTCACCTGGTTCCATTCACACCTCAATCCACATTGAACCAATAGTATCTGCACTCTGACAGCTGAATCCCCTTCTACCCCAAAAAATCTCTCCCATTAAGCCTAGCCACTCATGGTAGAAGCATCTGCAGCGATGAGAACTCCACTGCTCAGTATGCTGAAGGCCTCACACCCTTGTCCAGGATGCTGACAGTCTCACAAAAGCTTTCGCAGACAGGAAATATTCTCCAGACCTAGTTCACAAGCAGATTTCCCATGTCACATCCTCACACACACCTGATCCTCACATCCATCCCAAGAACCAACCACAAGGAAGCACCCTTCATGTCACCCAATCACCCAATACCACCCCGTACTGGAACACCTGAACAGGTCCTTTGTCAGGGTTTTGATTATCTATCATACCCTGAAATGAGGAACATCCTACCCAAGATACTTCCAACCCCTCCCCAGGTGGTGGTCTGCTGCCCACCCAACCTCCACAACATCCTAGTCCATTCCTATGCCACTCCCACCCCCAATCCCCTGCCACAGGGATCATACTCTGGTCAACGACCCAGATGTAAGACCTGCCCAATTCACCCACCCCACACCACCTACTCCAGTCCTGTCACAGGCTTTTCCTACCCCATCACAGACCTGGCCACCTGTGAAAGCAGTCATGTTATATACCAGTTCTGCTGCAACCACTGCACAGCATTTTACATTGGTATAACAACCAACCAGCTGTCAACTAGAATGAATGGTCACTGCCAAATTGTCACCAAGAATAAGGTGGACCAACCAATGGCACAACATGCAGCAGAGCACAACATGTGAGATTTCAATGGCGCTTTACAACCCATGTCGTTTGGATCCTCCCCACCCAACTGCGCTCATGTGCATGTGCATGTGTGTGCGTGTGCTTGTTTTTCCTACAGCTAAAAAAGTTAAGTGCATTCCGAAATCTAGGTATTTTTTGTTTGTGTTCCTGTTGACAATGCAGAACTTCTGACTTTCAGTGAGTTGTCTTTCCTTAGTAATTATCGGAATGAAGTTGTTTGAAATCAAAACACTTAATAAAGTGAACAAATTTCCGATTTCAACAATGAGGAGACTGCTTCAGTCCATAAAGGCTTTTGTTTAATTTGCAGATAAATTTCCATTTCCAGTAATTAAACCTTCAGGCTGTTTCATTGATATATCTGCTTGCAAATTAAAATTGAGAAAAGCAGTTTTCACATCAAACTGCTTCATGTATGTGTCATACACTCCTGCCAAAGCCACAAGAATACAAATTGGTTCATGCTGAACAACAGGTAAAAAGATTTCTCCACAATCAAGACCACATTTCTGAGAATACCTTTTTGCGCATAATCTAGCTTTACACCTCATTATGCTACCATCTGTTTTACAGTTAATTCTGTAAACCCACTTACAACAAATAGCCTGGCAATCTGGAGGGAGATCCACTACACCCCAGGTATTATTTAGTACCAATAAAAGCATTTCACCTTTCATTGCTTCGTATCATTTCCTCAAGTGTCCAAATGGCATCGCCTCCCTGAAAGTTTGCAGTTCATCTATGACTACTGCATACATCACAGTTTTAGAAACAAACTGGCAGGAAAAGTTAATCACTCTTAGATTCAATCCTAATCTAACAACCTTCTCTCTTGGTCTTGCACATATTCCACTTCACCTTCAACAGGGTGTTGAAGTTTATTTCATTCTGTATCTGTCTAGAAGTTTTACATTATGTTACAGAGCCCAAGTTCTATACGATATCTGTGACTTTTCATTGAAAATCACATTTTTGAAACAACGGTGATTTAATATATGCCTTATTGACAGCTTCTGCCAAAGTGTGTCTGGAAGACAGAATCAAGAAGCATTGTGCAAACACTTTGCACTACAGATCTAATTTCACATTCAGCTTAACCATTCTGCTCTGGTGCATATAGTGAACTGGTTTCATGCATGACACCAGTCTTCTTGAAATGATTATCAAGTTTATCATTACCAAACTCTGTCCCACTATCAGTCCTAATAACTTCACACTTATCTTCTGCCTGCCCTACCCACCAACTGTTGAAACTCTGAGATGACATCACTTTTGTTTTTGAGAAACTATACAAACCAAACTGAAGTACAGCCATCTTTAAAAACAACAAAATAATTAGCTCCACCTAAACTTGATCTGAATCCCCACTATGGAGTTTACCATACTGATATGATTCAGAGAACACCTTACTTAGCATCTGAGTTTTATTTCTTGAATCAAACCACAGTCAACCATTTTCTTCAAATTTTCAAAATTTACAACATGTCCCAACCTCTTGTCATAAAAAAAGTTACGTCACATGACGCACAATTTTCTTTTTCCACATAACATTTTGTAACATACAATTTTCTTTTTCCACATAACATTTTGTAACATTGATTTTCAGTTTTTACACCACTTGCCTCTAGCTTCTCACTAAACACCTCAATCTTATTATTAAATGTGACTTCTAAACCTTTACTGACTACTGCTTCCACTGAAAAAAGTTTTTTTTTTTTTTTTTTTTTTCCAAACCATGTAGATACAATGTATCCTCCAATGTATAAGGTTCCCTTAACTTTACTGATCCAATACCTTCACCATATACAACTGAATTATCCCTTACTTGAACTGGAAATTCCAACACCCTAGTAGTTGAAGCACTAAAGCCATTCCTTGTCTGACGTTTTATTGTAGCACTATCAGCAAGCCAAGTACTGTTATTAGTAGCCACAACATTCTCAATTTTTGCAATCAGAGCTTAATCTTTAGGTTCTTGACCTTTAATCACAGAACTTTTGCTTAAATTGCTTTTCAGACACTGACCCTAATCCCTTTTGTGATTGCCATTAACAGCTGCAAATGCAATTGTCAGTTCTTCAGTATGTGACAAATGTTCTTTCTTCAGTAAACTTTTAAATTACAGAAAGTCTGCCTGCTTTCATCATGAGTTGTAAGCTGTAAAAAAACAAGCCATATTTTGCCCAAAGTCCACCTAAAACTTAGGGAATTTTGTCTTTACCTCCCATTGGTTCATCAACAACTGCAAGTGACTGTGCTAATGCTTCAACTCTACTAATACATTAAGGTAAAGTATGATAGAGTAACATCCTATAATTAAAGAACTGTTATTTCAATGCTAATTTATTTACTGCAGATAGCTGCTCATTAATTATCTTAAGCCAATTTCACATAATCATTTGCTGTACTACAGTACCACATCATGTGACAGTTTGCAGCAGGTCAAATATATACCAAATGAAATAAAAAGCATTGCTTTTGCATTAAGCTCAGTCCAAAACTTCTGTACATTTATATCTTCAATGCCCTTACTTTACTTCCGCCAACGACATGTAGCAATTTCTTTGCTCTTTACATAACTTTCATTTAATGCTCCCATAACTGAAAATTACCACCATCAAATTTTTAGATGCCAAAAAGCTTTGGTTGATGCATCTTTTATCTTTTCATCTTTGGTGTCTCACCCTCAATGTAACTGAATGTACAAGGTGATTATAATTAAAGTTAAACTTTCAAACCATTGTAGAAACACCATCACTTGTAAGAATGACGTCAAATTGCAACGGAATATTATCAGAGAAAGGGGGGGGGGGGGGGGGGGAATGTGTAGCAGAAGAAAAATAAACAGTTACAAAATGTAGCAATAGATGGCGCTGTACGCATCATAATTTAATAATGGTTGGCCACAAATGACAAATGAATCATACAACAATGTGTAATATGTACATTTGATGTTAAACTGTACTACTCAGTGTGCATGGGCGTAAAGGTGTGATACTGTCAGTTACGCAAGCCCGTCCATCACGGCAAGTTCATATCACATTGGATAAATCTGTTTTTAATTGTCCTGAGGCCAAAAACAGCATAAAAAAGCATCAATCAAAACCAAATCGGATTATTAGTTTCTGTGTGACTGGCGCAAAACATGTTCAATATGCTGTCCACCGTTTTCTGCAACAAGTTGAAATCAAGAAACAGCGTGTTCCACAACTGATTGAAGTGGTTCCAGGCTCATCTTCAGAATGTATTGCACAATGCATGCCTTCAATTCAGCTAAGTTTGCAGTCGGAACACTGAATACAACATCTGTCAGATAGCCCCACAGCCAGAAGTCACACGGATTAAGACCAGGTGATTGAGATGGCCATGCTGTAGGGAAATGGCGGCTGATAATTCTAGCATTTCCGAAATGGTGCTTCAGCAGCTGCTTAACTGGATTTTCAATGTGCAGAGGTGTGTCACCTAGCATAAAAATGATCCCATCCACACATCCATGTTGTCGGAGAGCTGGAATGACGTGGTTGCGCAAAAGACACTCATATCGCTTACCAGTGACGGTACAGGTAACAGGACTAGAAGTATCTGTCTCTTCGAAAAAATATGGCCCTATGATAAATGATGCCATAAACAGTGACCGTTTCAGGATGAAGTTGTACTGGTTGATTTGTGTGTGGATTTTCTGTTGCCCATATTTGACAATACTGTGTACTGACATACTCTGTCAGATGGAAGTGGGCTTCGTCTGTCCACAAAATCTTCGACGGCCAATCGTTGTCCACTTCCAAGTGAGCAAGAAATTCTAAAGCAAAGGGGTCTCTTGCTGGCAGGTCAACAGGAAGCATCTAATGCACATGATTAATTTTGATTGGATAGCAAAGAAGGATATTTTGTACGATTTTATGCACTGTACTCACGGGTATGTCCAATGTTCAGGCAATTCTCCGTGCACTACATATTTGAACACCACCACTAGTCTCATCTGTGACCAGTGCTTCCACTGACATCGAATCAATTAGTTTCCTCCCTCTACCAGGTTGCACACCAAAAGAACTCCTCTTTTCGAATTTCCAAATTATTTTCTCCAGACCCACAGCAGTCATCAGACCAACCCTTTTTTTAAACCCTTCAATTGCCGGAACTTCTGCAGAGCAATGTGTGCACAGTCATCATTCTTGTAATACAGCTTTACAAGCAGAGCACAATCCTGCATTGAGACAGTCATGGCGAACATTGCAGATGTGAGAGGAGGATAAGCTGCGTACCTGGTGTGTTTATATCAACTCCAATGGGTCGTGTACATGACAAGAGTTTTTATTTACATATTCTGACACATACAGTGCCATCTATTGATCAGTTTTCACATTATTTTTTTCTGCCATATGCTTTCGCCCCTTCTCCGGTGATATTTCGTAGCAATCTGACACCATTCTGACGAGTGGTGTTATTTCTACAGCGTTTTGGAAGTTTAACTTTAATTATAATCACCCTGTATTTTGGAGACTTGACTTATACGAAGAAAATGATATGTTATCACAATAAATCAACATGTTTTTCTGGCCCCATAACCTGTTTAACACACTGTAATTAAGTTACATGATGAACGAGATTTATTTCTTCAATAAAAACAAAGGCTCTTACAACACAATACACAAAACATTTCCTAGAAAACAGTGCAAACATATGCAAAAGAATAAAAGATCTTGGGCTGGTCAGAAGTAGCAAATATAATGAAACACCATATAGCAGAGATGTTGAGTCATATTGTCATTATTCCATCCTGGGTTTTCTACTGCTTAAATAAAACAAACATTAGACGTACAAAGACATTATACTTGCACACTCACAGGCAAAGGTAAACATCACAACAAGCTATACCATGCAACAGTTTGCTATTTAGCACTAAGGCCCACAACTCATGTAATAACTACCTTCCTCCTCTTTCAAAGTTGTTTTTGCGCTTTTGATTTTCTGTGGCCTCTGTACATCCCAGCACACTAATGATTGGACCTTGGTAATACTACAGTATCAGAGAAACAAATTTGGCTGCTCTTTAAAACAAGTGTTAATATTTCTTTTAGTAGCTCCTATGTTCGTTTGGCTACATATGCAAGGGATTTTGTATACTCCCACTGTAGCAAACAGCATGTGTAAGTCCTTTGCAATGTTCCAACATTCACCCACTTTTCTTGTCAGTTTAAAAACTGTATCAATTCTGTGTTTCCTTGGTTAGGTTAGTGTTGTTTAACGTCCCGTCGACAATGAGGTCATTAGAGATGGAGCGCAAGCTTGGGTTGGGGAAGGAAGTCGGCCGTGCCCTTTTCAAAGGAACCATCCCGGTATTTGCCTGAAACGATTTAGGGAAATCATGGAAAACCTAAATCAGGATGGCTGGAGACGGGATTGAACCGTCGTCCTCCCGAATGCAAGTCCAGTGTGCTAACCACTGTGTTTCCTTAACACTCTGCTGAAATGACATGTCGATTTTTATCAGTGGTGGGAGAAATTTCCCTTTCAGTGGTTCTTTCTCACTTGAAGCTCCAGATCTTTTAGGAGTAGTACCCTATTTCTCTCTCCTGAAAGTAATTCTTAAATGGTCAATCTCTTATACTCGTCTTCTCTGCTTGGAATGGTGATCAGGAATTTTTGCAAAAGTATCTGTGTCAGTGGATTATCTGTAGACTTTGTACCCCAAGTTTCATCAAGTTTTCTAAGTACATGTACATATAGAAATGAAATTTTACTTCTTTCCTCTTTATCATTGTAAAATTTAAATTAGAATTAATACCATTTAGAAAATTAGAAATACAGTCAAGTTTCATGTGGGATAACACAGGTCTTAAAAATTTTAACATACATGAATAAGTATTTGTTAATATGTATTCTGTAATTCTAAATTGTAATTCCAAAATGTAGCGCATAGTAAAATTTTAAGTCCACAATGTGTGATGAACAATACTAACTTCCTTTTATGTCATGGACTCTGAACATGGTGAGATGTCAACAGACAACTGGGGTAACAAAGAATACTATAATGCAGTATTACTGTTATGATCCTGATGTCAGCCAAATATATGTGCATGTGGCTGGAGGGAGGGGAATTACTATTGATGAAAGACAAACGAACAGTGTAACCAGCAGTTTTTTTTTAGTATTATCAGCTAACTTGTTTGCAAGCACGCAGCTAACTTGTTTGCAAGCAAGCATGACAAAAGAGCATTGTACACCATGTATAAATCATTGTTAAATTATATCTGCAAGAAAAATCAAACAATGTTAAAGTGTGTGTGTGTGTGTGTGTGTGTGTGTGTGTGTGTGTGTGTGTGTGTGTGTGTGTGTGTCGCTGGTCTCCCTCCCTCCCTCCCCCCCCCCCCCCCCCGACTAAGGCCTTGTTGGACAAAAACTCACTTTCTGAGTGTCTTTTTGTTGTGCCTATCTGCGACTCATCTCTGCTATATGCTGAATAGCAACTACCCTTTTCATATATTGTTACATATCTGCAAGTAATTTAGTTATGAATTAGTTAACTCTTAACTATGTTTTCTTTTTTGTATTTAGCTAATATGTATAATAGTTTAAATGATCTGTGGGAATATATGATAAGTAATTGTCTACAGACAAAAAAACTTTCTTTGCTGGTCAGTTTTACCTACACTTACTCATAAGAAAACTGGAGAGTGCTCATCTTTAGCTCAATATAGTAAGGAAAATATGAGTCCCAAACTCAAGATTAAAAAAAAAAAAAAACAGGTTTTTCTGGTGTTACTGATCTGAAATTCCAATATTTTAAATAGTACTCTTTCCCATTATTTTTTCCTAATCTGAGAATTATTAAAAACTTACTTGTTTTTATGAGCAATTTTCAAGCAGAATTCTTCTTCAGATGTTATACTTTTAGCAACAAAAATAAAATGTAACGCTAATGGAAACATTCAACAATGGCCTAACTATTTGACATTTACAAGCAATAAAAAAGTTAACATCATGCAAAGAAGGCTCAAAATGAGGTCGACTTCCCTATACAACACCCCCTTCACTTCCCCTGTTCCTGTACACAGCTCACATTATACTCTTAATGTAAAAAGGGGCACAACATGCTTTCAACTTTCTATCAAAAACAAAGCCTTTATGTGTTACAGTAGACTTGGTGTGAACCGATACCAGACAGATTCAGTATGTAGGGTGCAGCTTATCTGCAACACAATTTTGTAAACATCTCTAAGGCAATGCCTCTTCATAGCTTTATAGACAGCTATTGTTTTTGCCTGCAGTCATTTGTGCTTTTTTGCCTACAGTCATTTGTGCTTTGCAGTTGACAGCTTATCGAAAGTGCTGAAAGGAGTTGGGGATCTCCTCAAGGGGACTAAACTGTAGAAGCATCTTAGCAGTATTAGACCTTCATGCATGATGTGGCATTTTTACACAAATCTCGGTCTTTATGATGTCTTATCTCCTGAAATGATTCGTACAGTGATATATCTGTGTACGTACATTCAGTGACATATGTGGATACTATCTGCAAAATATGTTGTGAATAGAATTAGCAGTAAAGAAGATAAAAATTTAAATGACATGCAAGATGTGGCAGTTTTCATGCATCTAATTGTTTATGGCTTCATATTTTCTTAATTATGATAGGTAGGTGGTTCTTACTATCCTGTGACAGGCAAATGGAGTCAGCAGACACAAAAAGTTTCACCACAGTTTTATGACACAGTATCTGTAATCATGGGATGAAGAATACTTTTAGGCTTATAAAATGACAAAACCTATACAATTGTAAAATATTAAACAATCAATTTGGCTGCTGACGTCTACCTTCAGGATCAGAGTGCTCTTAATGTTTCATCCCCCCCCCCCCTTTATTTTACTGGTAGGAGCCAACATGGCTTGAAATATTCTCTATATCATAATAGTGGTTCTTGTACTGTCTGAGGTAGGGAGAAATACAACATGATTGGAACAAATTTATGGCTTTTTTTCTGAAGTCACAGAAAACAAAAGTATTATGATCAACAAATTTCGTGGTACATATCAACAATGAATAATAGCAACAAACTCCAGAGGTTCTGTGCAAACATACCTGATGACCAAACTGGTTGCAGGGAAATGCTAATATTCGAAGTCCTTTTGACTCTGCATATTTCTCATGAAGTTCAACCAGCTCTTTGTAGTGTGTTGCCGTATATCCACATTCTGATGCCACATTTACGATAATACACACATGCCCTCTAATGACAAACACAAAAACAGTTGAAAATATAAGGTAGATTTCATTAAAGCAGACAGCAAATGAAACAAAAGCGAGTTCAATACACTTACTAAAATCTGCATAAAACAGAATCTGTATATGATGCCAACCTCCCTTTTCCGAAAAAGTGTCTCAGAACTAATCAGTTGTCAGTGCTAAATATTTTTGCAGAAAATGGTAACACAGATATAGAAATTAATTCTCAGACTAATAAGTAACAATAAAATATAACTATACACGAATTAAACTTTCTTATAGTAAGACCACTCTGTTCTGTAGTGCTAGTCATTCACTGTTTAGTTACTACAAGCATGGGTAAGTATTTTAAAACATATTTAGTTAAACTATGTGCCTTGGTGATACTTTGTGGATAAGTCAGGCTACAAAACCAAATTTACAGTGTTCTCTCTGAGATTGCTGCTGAGATTTGTACTGACACTGGACTTAACTTTCAGCTCTACAGCAAGAAGCATACCATGTAGCACCACTGTCCAGATTCCATGTCACACTTGAGATCCCTGTAATGGGTCCACTAAACTAGAATGGGGAAAAACAATAGGAGATGTCTTCTCCAATAATGTCATACCTTCCAAAGTAGTAGTTTCCTTATATTTTGTCTTCTACATTTTTCCATTATAATACTCTATCCTGATCTTTATCCAATCCTTCCCATAGTTAAAATATTTTTACAATTTGAACAGACTGTTTTTATAACAAAAGTGAATGCAGGAAAAAAGTCTTATCACTCATCAAAGATTATTAGCTAAAGGAAGATGGAATTTTAAATAATTTTAACACAGCTGTCCTTCCCAATATTCAGTGCACAAAAAGTAATTCAGCAGTGTCTCCTCAGTTTCCGCCTTCTCAATTCATTGCCATACCAACAAAACATTGAACTAACTAACTTACTAGATTGGCCACACAAAGCACAGTCTGTTTTTGGTCTACTAATCAGCCTCCCCCATCTATTTCAGTCCATGCAGTCTTCTCCAGTTAGTCCCTTCATAGACATATCCTTTCTGATCCTCTCAATCTACCTCTGTCTGTTGCCTCTGATGTTTCTTCACCACCTATCTAGTGATCTAGCCTTCTCGACACATTATTTGCCCACACCACTTCAGTCTCCACTCTGTGATCATTGTTGCAATGTCCAGCTAATTGCACAACTCCTGCATTTCACAGTTTTTCCTTTTTCTCCAGTCATCTCCATCCTGCATTGGCCCAAAAATCTGTCTCAGAAAAACAGTTTCAAATGTCAGGAGTTTTATTTCTATCTTATGTCATAGTCCAGGTCACTGCTCCATATAGGGTGACAGGTTGTATTACTGTCCTGTAGACCCTAAACTTTGTGGATCTCGATAGAAGCTGGGACTTCAGCAGCTTACCGAATGCTCAAATTACCTTGGTTCCTGCCTGGATTCTTGCTATTATTTCTTGGTCTGTCTCATCCCTTTCACTGAACTCTTTAATCGTTTCAAAGATTCTATCATGTACATCTAAAAGTCTTTCACTGTTCTCTCCACTCACTATGAGGTATTTGGTCTTATCCACATTCATCTTTGGTCCTGCTCTAAATGCCTCTTCCATTAACACTCTTGCCATCTGAATCAGATCTTGCTCATTCTGCACTATTAAAACTGCTTCATCCACACAGGTGAGGGTGTTGCTCCTTTCTCCACACTTGTTACCTTTCTCTGTGCTCTTTCTAGAACCAGATTAAACAGAAGGGGGGGGGGGGGGGGGGTGAGACAGTCTCCCTGTCGCACTCCAGTCTTCACCTCTAATTTCACTCACATCTTTCTTTTCACGTTCACTGTGCATGTTGTCTCTTATATATACACACTTGTGTTAGTTTTGTTAATTTCCTAGGAACCTGCACCCTTTTCCAGTTCCTGCCATATTGCTTGTCTGTTCAGACTATCATATGCTTTTTGGAAGTCCACAAGAAGACAATGAACATCTCTGTGAATCTCCCAACTCATTGATAGCATTTGCCTTAGTATATTTAATTGGTCTACTGTTAATTTTCCCTTTCTAAACCCCACTTGGTGGAATCCAAATACCTCCATGACTTATGGTATTCACCACTTGAGCAGCAACATGCTCAGAATCTTATAAGTTGGGCACAGTAAGGAAATTTCTCTATAGCTGTTGCAATCCCTTTGGATCTCCTTTCTTTAGTATTGCACAGTTGACAGACTACTTCCATTCTTCTGGGAATTCTTTCTCTCCTCCAAATTAAACAGATTAGAGGGTCACTTTCCCTTGTAGAATATTTCTTCCCTCTTTCAGCATCTCTGCAGGTATTCCATCAATTCCTGGTGCCTTTCCTCTCTTCAGCACTTTTATGGCTTCTCCTACCTCTTCCATGGTTAGCAGTTGGTATTGTTACTCTATCTTCTCTGTACAATTCTTCTCCTTCTCCTTCTTCAAATGTGGTTGTTGCAATGTTGTTGATAGTGTCACACACATTTAGGAGATTATCAATATAGTTTTAGTTTTTTCATCACAAAATTGTTAATGCTTTAATGACCACTTGTTGACAAACTGCCTATAGGTTGCTGTCTCGCGTTCTTCGGCCGACATTCGTCTAACGATTTTTCTAACACTTCACCAGCACGAGTGGCTGGCACTTTTTTTTTTTTTTTTTTTTTTGTGGGTTTAGGGCGCACAACTTCAATGGTCATTAGCGCCCTGACTACTCTAAGAATGCACCACGAGGCACAAGTTGACTACAACAACTAAAAGGGAAAACACGATAAAAGACAGACTGACAGGCATAGGATTAAAAAACAGCATCATCAAATGTCCTTAGCGAGGTTTGTCAAATTGATAAAACGAAGAACACGAGCAGCTGCTCGTGGGTCATCCGCTAAAATGGCATCAAAAGTATTTGGCAGGTTAAGATCTAGGCGCAGTGTGTTAAGATCTGGACAGGACATTAAAATGTGTCTAACCTTCAGCAAGTGCCCACATGGGCAGAACGGCGCCGGCGCAGCCGGCAGCAGATGGCGATGGCTGAACCGGCAGTGTCCAATTCTTAACCGGGCTAAAACAACCTCTTCCCGCCGAGAAGGGTGTGAGGAGCACGTCCAAGCCACAGGAAGAGGTTTTAAGGCCCGAAGCTTGTTGTTGGTAAGTGCAGCCCAATCGGCATGCCACAGCGATAAAATGCGCCGACAAATGACCCTGCTAAAATCGGACGAAGGGACACAACAAGAAGCTGTCCGAGGCTGGAGGACCGCAGCCTTGGCCGCGGCATCTGCAGCTTCGTTCCCAGGGATACCGACATGGCCAGGAACCCACATAAAGCTAACCGGAGAACCGACGTCCACCAGCTGCTGAAGAGAGCGTTGGATCCGGTATACGAAAGGGTGAACCGGGTACGGATCACTGAGGCTCTGGATGGCGCTCAGGGAATCTGAGCAGATGACATAAGCAGAATGTCGGTGGCGGCAGATGTAAAGAACAGCCTGGTAGAGGGCAAAGAGCTCAGCTGTGAAGACCGAACAATGGCCATGGAGCCAGTATTTGAAACTTTGTGCCCCGACAATAAAGGAACACCCGACCCCGTCATTGGTCTTAGAGCCATCTGTATAAATGAAAGTCATGTTGATGAACTTCGAACGAAGTTCCAAAAAACGGGAGTGGTAGACCGAACCGGGGGTGACCTCTTTTGGGAGCGAGCTGAGGTCAAGGTGAACGCGGACCTGAGCCTGGAGCCAAGGTGGCATGTGGCTCTCGCCCACTCGAAAGGTTGCAGGGAGTGAAAAATTAAGGTGTTGAAGGAGGCGACGAAAGCGAACTCCAGGGGGTAGCAGGGCAGAGACATACAACCCGTATTGACGGTCAAGAGAGTCGTCAAAAAAGGAATGATAAGACGGATGGTCGGGCATTGACAGTAGCCGACAGGCATACCGACAAAGCAGTATATCACGCCGGTAGGTGAGTGGCAATTCGCCAGCGTCAGCATGAAGACTCTCTACGGGACTAGTATAAAATGCTCCGATCGCAAGTCGTAAACCCCGATGTTGTATTGAGTTGAGGCGGCGTAAGATGGATGGCCGTGCAGAGGAGTATACGAAGCTCCCATAATCCAGCTTGGAGCGGACGATCGACCGATATAGACGAAGTAGGACGGTTCGATCCGCTCCCCACGACATACCACTGAGAACACAGAGGACATTCAAAGAACGGGTACAACGGGCGGCCAAATATGACATGTGGAGACCAGCTAAGTTTCCTGTCAAATGTAAGGCCTAAAAATTTGGTTGTCTCCACGATTGGGAGAGCAACGGGACCGAGTCGTAAGGACGGTGGGAGAAACTCTTTGTAGCGCCAGAAGTTAATACAGACCGTCTACTCGGCAGAAAAACGGAAGCCATTGGCGACACTCCAGGAGTAAAGACGGTCAAGAGAACGCTGAAGACAGCGCTCCAGGACACGTGTACACTGCGCGCTGCAATAGATAGTAAAATCGTCCACGAAAAGGGAGCCTGAGACATCAGCTGGGAGGCAATCCATTATTGGATTGATTGCGATGGCGAAGAGAGCGACGCTCAAAACTGAGCCCTGTGGCAACCCATTCTCCTGGCGAAAGGTGTCGGACAGGACAGAACCCACACGTACCCTGAACTGTCGATCCATTAAAAAGGAACGAATAAAAAGAGGGAGGCGACCGCGAAGGCCCCATGTATGCATGGTGCGGAGAATGCCCGCCCGCCAACAGGTGCCGTAAGCCTTCTCCAAATCAAAGAACACAGCCGCGGTCGGGCGCTTCCGCAAGAAGTTATTCATAATGAAGGTCGACAAGGTAACCAGATGGTCAACAGCAGAGCGGCGCCTACGAAATCCACATTGTACATTGGTAAGTAGGCATCGAGACTCGAGCAGCCAAACCAATCGAGAGTTAACCATTCGCTCCATCACTTTACAGACACAGCTGGTAAGCGAGATAGGTCGATAACTGGAAGGCAAGTGCTTGTCCTTCCCCGGCTTAGGAATCGGGACAACAATAGACTCACGCCAGCATGCGGGAACATGTCCCTCAATCCAGATGCGATTGTATGTACGAAGAAGAAAACCTTTACCCACAGGAGAAAGGTTCTTCAGCATCTGAATATGAATAGAATCTGGCCCTGGAGCGGAGGACCGTGATCGGCCAAGTGCGTTTTCGAGTTCCCGCATGGTGAATGGGGCATTATAACTTTCACAATTCGAGGAGCGGAAGTTAGGTGGCCTAGCCTCCTCTGCCTGTTTGCGGGGGAGGAAGGCAGGGTGGTAATGAGCGGAGCTCGAAACCTGTGCGAAAAAGCGGCCGAAGGCATTGGAGACAGCCTCAGGGGCCACAAGGACGTCATTCGCGACCTTCAAGCCAGAAACCGGTGAGTGGACCTTAGTGCCAGATAGCCGGCGCAGGCTACCCCAGACAACAGAAGAAGGAGTAAAACTGTTGAAGGTGCTTGTGAAAGCAGCCCAGCTGGCTTTCTTGCTGTCTTTGATAATACGACAACACTGAGCACGTAATCGTTTATAATTGATACAATTCGCCACTGTAGGGTGGCGTTTAAATGTGCGTAAAGCACGTCGACGAGCACGTAAAGCGTCTCTACATGCTGCGGTCCACCAGGAGACCGGTACACGACGTGGAGAAGAAGTAGGGTGAGGGATGGAATATTCAGCAGCAGCGAGAATGACTTCCGTGAGGTGTGCGACCTGACGATCGCAGCTTGTGAAGGTTTGATCCTGAAAGGTCGCGCTGGAAGAGAAGAGCCCCCAGTCTGCCTTGGAGATGGTCCAATTAGAGGAGCACGGAGAGGGGGTATGCTGCAGGAGATGGATAACACACGGGAAGTGGTCGCTCGAATATGTATCAGAAAGTGCATACCACTCAAACCGGCGTGCAAGTTGGGGAGTACATATAGAGAGGTCTAAATGGGAATAGGTGTGAGATGTGTCCGAAAGAAAAGTAGGGTCGCCAGTATTGAGGCAGACAAGATTGAGCTGGTTGAAAAGGTCTGCTAACAAGGAGCCCCTCAGGCAGGATGCTGGAGAGCCCCAAAGGGGATGGTAGGCATTGAAGTCTCCAGTTAACAAAAATGGTGCAGGTAGCTGAGCAATAAGTTGCATCATGTCTGCCCTGGTAACGGCAGATGACGATGGAGTGTAAACGGTACAAAAGGAAAACGTAAAAGTGGGGAGAGTAATGCGGATGGCAACTGCCTGCAGGCCGATGTGCAACGTGATGGGATCGTAGTAAATATCATCCCGGACCAGCAACATAACCCCTCCATGAGCTGGGATACCTACCACAGAGGGTAGGTCAAAACGCACAGAGGTGTAGTGTGCCAAGGCAATTTGATCGCATGGGCGTAGCTTCCTTTCCTGGAGGGCTACAACGAGCGGACGGTGCAAGCGAAGCAGCAACTTCAAGTCCTCTCGGTTGGAGCGAATGCTGCGAATATTCCAGTGAATAAGTGCCATCGTAAGAAAACGAAGATGATAGAAGGGGTCACCTCGAAGGCCGCTTAGGGCCTGGCTTCGAGCGAGCACTGCCGCCGCTATCAGTAGGCGGACAGTCATCGTCCATTGGGTCTATAGGTTCATCGGCCATCTCGGGAGGATGGCCGGGAGAGGGAGCTTCCTCCGCCGGTGAACGGCCAGATGTACGGCTACCAGTGGTGCGGCCAGGCGAAACGGATGACGGCCTGGGGCGGCAACCGCTGGGTGGCGCAGGAGAAGAAATGCGCCATGGCGGAGAAGGAGAACTGTGCTTCCTATGAGCCTTTTTGGAAGGACGTTTGTTGGAAGTACCGGTCGAAGGCTGGGAGGTCGAGGTACGTAGGAAGTCTGCACGGGATGGTTCCTTCTTGAAGGCCCGTGCATCTGACTTCGGGGTCTTCGTCTTAGCAGAAGCTGATGAAGGGGCTGGTGTCTGTGGGGTGATGGGAGGAAGAGGAGACGTCGACCGCGCGATCTTAGCACTGGCCGAACGGACGACCGTGGTGCTGAAGGTCAGATCGCATGTCTGGGTTGCTACCTCCCTAGTAGTCCGAGGAGAGGCGAGGACAGTACTGTATTTCCCCGCTGGGAGCAGCGTGGGCTTCCTACTAGCCAAGAGCTTGCGAGCAGCCGAGGCGGACACTTTCTCTTTGACCCGAATTTCTTGGATACAGCGTTCTTCCTTATAGACAGGACAGTCGCGGGAGGATGCGGCATGGTCACCCTGACAGTTCACACAACGAGGAGACGGAGGTGGACAGTCACCCTCATGGGCATCCCTGCCACAAGTGACACATTTAGCCGCATTGGAACAAGACTGTCGAGTGTGATTGAAACGCTGACACTGGTAGCAGCGCGTAGGTGTCGGGACATAGGGGCGAACAGAAATAACCTCGTAGCCCGCCTTGATGCGCGATGGCAGCTTAACACTATCGAAGGTCAAGAAAAGTGTCCGGGTCGGTACAAGGTCATTGTTGACCTTTTTCATGACCCTATGGACAGCCGTCACGCCCTGCTCAGCGAGGAAAGATTGAAGCTCCTCGTCAGTCAATCCGTCGAGGGAGCTAGTATACACTACACCACGAGACGAATTCAAAGTTCGGTGGGTCTCCACCCGGACAGGGAACGTGTACAGGAGTGTGGCCCGAAGCAGTTTTTGTGCCTGAAAGGCACTCTCAGTTTCTAGTAATAAGGTACCGTTACGCAACCTGGTACAAGATTTGACAGATCCGGCTATGGCATCTACGCCCTTCTGAATAACGAAAGGGTTGACAGAGGAAAAATCCTTTCCGTCCTCAGATCGAGAAACGACGAGGAACTGTGGGGCAGGCGGTAGTACTTTTGTCACTGTTGGCTGGTCACGTTTCCGTTTTTGGGCAGAAGTCGAGAGAGATGGAGTAGAATCCATTGCGGAGGAATCCCCCATGATTGCCAGCGTCTCCAATGGCGCGCTCCTTCCTTGTGGGGACCCTCTCAGAGGGCACTCCCGCCTTAGGTGAATGTTTACACCTCAGGTCACACCTCCCGAGAAACAGACGGAGGGACCAATCGGCATGGTCAGAAGGTATCAGCTCAGGCAATCACCCCTCCCCGGGCCTGGCCTTTACCAGGGGGTACGCGCATGCCTTACATGTCTACCCAGGGCGGGGACTTATGCGTTACCCCGTGACCGGCTACGCGTGCGAACGCGTGGGTCGGCCTTCAGGCACGCACAGGGAGGAAGGAAGACGAGGAAAAAGAAGAGAGAGGGAGAAAGAGGACAGACTGTCTCAAACGCCGAGGCGGAGACCAGAGAAGGCAAGGAGAAGAAGTCAATGAGAAGGCAAGGAGAAGAAGGCAAGGAGAAGTCAAGGGAAAGAGTAAGGAAGACAGTGAGGTGGAGAAGAGCAAAGAAAGGAACCAACAAAAGGAAGGAAGAAACGAGAAGTGAAAAACCAAAAAGACCACAATAATAGGTCGAGGAACCGTCCATCTCCGGACGCAGGCGCTAACTACCCCCGTGAGGGGGATGGACTCCTTTTAGTCGCCTCTTACGACAGGCAGGAATACCTCGGGCCTATTCTAATCCCCGGACCCGCAGGGGGGTGGCTGGCACTGTCAAAGCTTCACCCTCCTTTGCTGGTGGTGGACTGGAGCTGAGCTCGCAGCTGCAGACTGTATGTACCTGGCACCCCAACGTCCAAGGGCTTCTCCGCAGTCATTTCTCCTCTTGCTACCTGCGATGTTCATTCACTGCAGCATGAGAAGCCAGCATCCATTTATCTTGAGGCTTTCTTCTTTCTTGTTGAAGCTATTCCCGTGTTTCTGTATTTCTATTGCTTCTCTGAAAAAGTGGTGTGATAGTTCTTCTCTACAGCCAGAACTTCCATGTCGGCGAATTTTACTACGTGGTCGGTAACATACAGTATGTGCGCAATTTCTCCACCTGCTCCAACCTGCAATGTCACTTATGTTCCTTGATCCTGGTGTTCATTGATCATGCAGTCATTCCGACAAACTTCTCCACATGTGCATGGTATGCGGTATATTCCCGACATTGCAAGTGGGTCCCTTTTTTCCTTTCCCGATCTAAGACACTCTTTGATCTCCTTTGTCAGTTTGAAAATAGTGTTTATGTTGCGCAATATATAGCCGATTCTGTCTGTCACTCTGGGAATGTCTGGCAGAAAGGCCATACCTGACATTTCTTTTTCCGATTTGTCACTTTGCTGAGTGTTTGGCTCTGTTACAACTCTAATATAACTTGTGGAGTACCCATTGCTCCTCAGAACACTATCCAGGTGTTGCATTTCGCATCTGAGGTGCTGCAGCTCACATACTAGTCCTGCTCATGCTACGAGCGTATTAATCATGGCTCTTTTCTGTCTCGGGTGGTGGTTTGATAGTTTGTGCAGGTATTGGTCCATGTGTGCCAGTTTTCGATATGTGCTGTGTCCCAGGTTTTCACCATCCTTTGTAACCTGCACATCTAGAAATGGTAGTTATTTGTCCTTTTCTACTTCCATGGTGAATTTTATGTTGGCATGAGGCTGTTCAAGCATCTTATGAAGTCACTGTGCTGTTCTTCACCATGGCTCCACACAACAAAAGAATCATCGATGTATCTGTACCACAACTTAGGTTTACAAGTTGCCCAGTCCAGTGCTTGTGCTTCGGAATGTTCCATGAAGAAGTTGGGCATCACTGGACTAAAAGGAATACCCATGGTGATGCCTTCCAGCTGTTTGTAGAAATTGCCATTCCATGTGTAATAGGTCATGGTGAGACATGCATGAAAGGACTTTGTGATGTCTTGTGGGAAAATGGAACAGATATGCTCCAGAGTGTCACTCAGTGGCACTTACATACACAAAGAAACAACATCAAAGCACCTCAGACATGAAATGAAACACCTGGAAAGCGTTCTGAGGAGCAATGGGTACTCCACAAGTTATATTAGAAGTATAAAAGAGGCAACCACTTGGCGAAGTGACAAATCAGAAAAAGAAATGTCCGGTACAGCCTTTCTTCCATACATTCCCAGAGTGATGGACAGAATCGCCCATATATTGCACAAACATGGCATAAAGACTATTTTAAAAACGACAAAGAAAATCAAAGAGTGTTTTAGATTGGCAAAGAGAAAAAGGGACCCGCTTGCAATGTCGGGAATGTACCGCATACCATGCACATCCGGAAAAGTTTATGTAGGAATGACAGGATGATCAATCAATACCAGGATCAAAGAACATAAGAGACATTGCAAGTTTGGGCAGGTGGAGAAATCTGCCGTTGCAAAGCACGCACTGTGTGAGACTGACCACATAGTAAAATTCACCGACACAGAAGTTCTGTCTATAGAGAAGAACTATCACACCTGCTTGTTCAGAGAAGCTATAGAAATACACAAACATGGGAATAGCTTCAACATGAAAGAAGAAGGACTGAAGGTAAATGAATGCTGGCTTCTCATACTGCAGCGAACGACCATCACAGGTAGCAAGAGGAGAACCGCACCGGAAATGACCACAGAGAATCCCTCCGACATTGGCGAGCTAGGTGCATAGACTGCAGCTATGAGCTCAGCTCCAGTTCACCACCAGCAATGGAAAATGGCGAAACGTCAGAGACATCATCAGACAAACATCGGTCCAAGAACCTGAGACAGAAGCCAATAGGAAGTTTGTCGGTTTTTGCATTCCTCCATAGCTTTCATTTCATCTCTTATCATTTGTCCTGCTTGACCTTTGATTGATGGTTGGTTGGTGGGATTGGGGAAGGGACCAAACTACGTGGTCATCAGTCCCTCCAACCTTGGAATTACTAAAACCGATAAAACCCTCACACTATAAGAGTGAACTACAATGGCCATAAAATTACAAATTATTGACTGAGAAGGAAGGAAGGAAGAAGGCGGAAGAAGAGAGGAGGGAAAGAAAGTGACTAATGACAGGGGCATGAAGGAAGAAGCACAGGTAGACAAGATAGACACTCAAGGTAAAACAGACCCCATAAAGAAGGGAGTGGGAAGGCAGAGGGTAGGGGTGAACCACCAAGCCCAGTCAAAGCCAGTCCAATCAGGGCGAGGGTGGAGTAAGACGGCTTGCCATCCCCTCCACCCACCGGTAAGGCTGAAGGTTCCACCCTTAAATAAAGCAATAAAAAAAAACCATCACGAAGAAATCGTAAAACTAGATCAGTCACTGAGGCACTGTCAGCTAACACCAGATGTAGCAAGTCAGGAAAGCTAAAAGACTGTCGCATGTCAGCTAAGTCAGGACAGTCAAGTAATAAGTGAACCACAGTCAACATCGATCCACGATGACAGAGAGGGGGGTACTCACTACGGAGGAGATAACCTTGAGTCAGTCAAGGATGGCCGATGTGGAGCCAGCAAAGGATGACAGACTCTCTACGAGAGACCTGTAAGGAGGACCGCCACATAGTTGTAGAGTCCTTTATCGCCCTGAGCTTGTTCAGTGGAGAAAGAGTGTGCCATTCTGCATTCCAAAGTCCCAAAACCTGAAGATGTAATGCCAAGTGAAGGTCTATTTCTGGAATGCCAATAGCAAGAGATGGCCCGTTAGTAGCCAATTTAGACAATCAGCAAATTCATTGCCAGGGATCCCAACATGGCCTGTGGTCCAAATGAAAATCACTGAGATCCACGTTGATCAAGGAGAGAAAGGGAGTCCTGGAGAACTATGACCAACGGGTGGCGAGGGAAGCACTGGCCAATAGCTTGCAAACTGCCCAAGGAGTCACTACAGATAGTGAAGGACAGTCCTGAGCAGAGGCGGACATGGACCAGTGTGCGCAAGATTGCTACCAATTCTGCAGTAAAAACACTACAGCCATCAGGCAAGGAGCGAAGTTATGTGTGTCTCGCATAGGTGTAAGCATAACCAGTGTGACCAGCAACCATGGAGCCATTAGTATAAATCACTTCTGAACCCTGGAATGAACTGAGGAGACAGTAGAACTGGTGGCAAAGGGCCTCTGGAGGGACAGAATGCTTTGAATTAATGGAGATCAAGACAGAGCTGTGACTGAGACACACACCACAGAGGGGTACGTGCGTGAGCGGAGAAAGGAGGCAGTAAAGGGAAGTGCTGGAGCTCAGAAAAGAGCGACTGAATGCAGGCAGCCATGGAAAGCCCACATCATGGCCGCCGCCGCAGGAGGTTGATCTCCGTGTCTGGATAAAGGATACCTTAATTATGGTGCTTTGGGGTGCAGTGAATGCAGGCGTGTAAGATATCAGCTGTTGTTGGTGCAAAACTCACAGTGGTGGAATCCCTGCCTCTGCGAGAAGGCTATTCACAGGACTAGTCCGGAAGGCACCAGTCGCAAGTCATACCCCCACATTGGCGGATGGAGTCTATTATTCACAATGTCGAAGGTGTCGCAGAACCATAGACAGGACTCCCGTAGTCTAAACAAGACTGGACCAGTGTTTTGTACAATCGCAGGAGAATAGAGCGGTCTGCACCCCAGGTGGTATTGCACAGACATCTATGAACATTGAGATGTAACCAGCACATCCTCTTCAGCTGGCGAAGATGAGGGAGCCATGTCAACCGGGCACTGAAGACCAGACCCAAGAAGCGATGGGTGTCCACCCTTTCACGGGATTGGCCATCAAGGAACAGGTCCAGACGGAGATGGACTGTATGGCAACGGTAGAAATTAATGACATACGACTTGGCCACCGAAAACTATGGGGAGAGAGCTGAAGATTGCGCCCGGTAGATTCCCCCCTGTAGACGGCATTCTGCAGCACCCATGACGGAGGAACTGACAGATACAAAAATCGGCAGCATACAAAGAGGGGGACACTGTCGGCCCAGTAGCCGCCACCAGTCCATTAATGGCGATAGGGACGCTCAGCATGGAACCCTGTGAAACCCCATTTTCTTGCCGATAGGAAGTGCCGTAGGAGAAATCAACTTGGACCCGGAAAGAGCGACAAGAAAGAAAGTTATGGATAAAAATGGGTAGAGCACCACGAAGGCCCCATTCGTCAAGGGTGGTGAGGATGTGGTGGCATCAGGTGGTCTCTTAGGCTTTATGCAGGTCAAAAAAGACTGCAATGAGGTGTTGCCAATGGGCAAAAGTCGACCAGGTAGCAGACTCCAGGTGAACCAAGTTAGCCACCGTAGAGCGGCCAAGGCAGAAGGGAGTTGTTGAAGAAGGGTGGTTAGGGCAAGAGATGTGGGCAGCCTGTCAAGTGGAAGGTAGAGATTACAGATTGTGATTGGAGTGGCCAGATGGACCCTGACAGCAATTGCTTCCAGAGTGGTATGGAGGGGAACCCATTTACTAACAATGTCCTTGCGGACCAAGGTGCAAACACCACCTGAAGCCTGCAAGGGACCAATTCGATTTCGACAGAAAGCATGGAACGCACGAAGGGTGGGTGAGTAAGAATTGACAAAATGGGTCTCCTGGAGAGCAATGCAAGCAGCAGAGTAGGAGGAAATAAGGGGCTGCAACTCGGGGAGGTGACGCAAATAGCCATTACAATTCCACTGGAGGATTCTCAAGCTGGAGTCCAAATGGGAAGCGAATGGACCAGAGCCAGTCACGCCGCCGATGGTTGGTTGGTTGTTTGAGGTTTAAGGGACCAAACAGCTAGATCATCAGTCCCTTGTTTCAAATAGGCTCCATTCCGCTAATGGGACATCTCAGTAAAGTCAGAAAAATAAAACGGAAAAAGGTAAAAACGTAAAAGGGCAGTCATGTTGTCATTGGTAAAAAACAAAATGAGGGAAGTCGGCAAGAGAACGAACCCAACACTATGCTGAAGCAGCATAGGCAAGACCACCTGTGACGTAAAAGGTACAACTGCTAGAATGTAGAAAGAACGTATGGGAATAGAAAGACTAACCAAGCCTTAAAAAAAAGGGTAAAAACAGAGTAAAAGGGGAAGAAAAGAGGATTTCGGTCAGGGAGGGGAATCGGGAATCTCCGAACACCGCTTACAGTGGGAGACACCCAAACACTCACCGCCCTGCCCCAACACCAGGGAGAGATTAAAAACCTTAAAACTGAGAATAAAAACCACTTTCCCGGAGGAAACCAAGAACCAGAGAGACCATCCGGAAATCGTCAGCCAACATCAAAGGTAAAGTGCGGGGGAGTCTGTACTTAGCACGCAGAGCCAAAAGAAGGGGGCATTCAACCAAAATGTGGGCTACTGACTGGAAGGCTCCACAACCACATAGTAGGGGTGGCTCATCACGCAAAAGAAAACCATGGTCAGCCTGGTATGGCCAATGCGGAGACGACACAGTGTGGTCAAGTCCTTTTGGGAGAGGCGAAAGGAAGAACTCCACGGGCCTGGTGTCACCTTAATTGCACGAAGTTTATTAGACAGGGGAGTAGCCTCCCAAGAATTGGCCCATGACTGTGCGAAGCGGGATTTGATGTGAAGCCGTAAATCCGCTGCAGGAGGGGTTACAGAAAACTGCTCCCCCAGCCAAACAATCAGCGAGCTCATTACCCGGGATACCCACATGGCCAGGGACTCAAAGGAAGTCAATGGAACAAGCAGCACGGTGAATATCAGCGAGATGGTCATGGATGGCAGAGACCAAGGGATGGCGCGAAAAACACCGGTCAATAGCAAGAAGGCCACTCATCGAGTCCGTACATAACAAAACGCAGTTGTGTTGGGACTGTTTAATAAAGGTAAGGGCCTGGGAAATTGCCATCAATTCCGCAGTAAACACCCCACATGTAGGTGGCAGCAGATGACTTTCCGTTCCAACAGAGGATGTGAAGGCATACCCAACATGATCAGCAGATTTAGAGCCATCAGTGTAAAAAACAACAGCATCCCGAAACTCCCATAAAATTTGGCGGAAAAAGGAACGGAACACCACCGGGGGGATGGAATCTTTCAGACCTCGGCGGAGATCCATCCGAATTCGAGGCCGAGGAACTAACCAAGGAGGGGTAGAGGGGAGGGAGCGAGGAAGACAGGACAAAGAAGGAAGCTGAAAATCACGGCAAAGAGACGGAAGGCGCAGCCCAACCGGTAAACCCGCCCGAGGACGGGAGTCGGGTGGGTGACGTCCATGGTCTGGGAACAGGATAGAATAGGAAGGATGAGTGGGAGAGGAATGGATAGTGAGTGCTAAGACACCAGAAGCTGGGACCGCCGAACAGAAAGGGGGGGGGGGGGGGGGGGATCCCAGCTTCAACCAGGAGACTATCAACAGGGCTAGTAGGGAAGGCACCGGTGGCCAAACGGATACCACGATGGTGGACTGGATCCAGCACGTGCAGTGTGGAAGGAGCAGCTGAACCATAAACTTCACAACCATAATCCAAGCGAGACAGAACTAGAGCACGATAAAGACGGAGGAGGAGGGAACGATCCGCACCCCAAGAGGAGTGGGCAAGGAAGCGAAGAACATTGAGTTTACAGAAACATCCTACCTTCAGGAGTCTGATATGGGGCAGCCAAGTGAGCTTGTTGTCGAAAAGAAGACCCAAGAAACGAAAATGTGGGACCAAAGGCAATCTTTGTGCAGCGAGATAGAGCTCTGGCTCAGGGTGGATCATAGTACGGCGACAGAAGTGGACCACTCGCGATTTTAAAGGAGAGAATTGAAACCCGTGTGAGAGGGTCCATGCAGAGGCACGCCGTATAGCTACCTGGAGCTGCCGTTCTGCAGATGCCATCGAGGAGGAACTAACCCAAATGCAGAAATCATCCACATACAGGGCAGGGGCGACCAAGGGACCGACAGAGGCCACAAGTCCATCGATAGCAATGAGGAAAAGAAGGACACTCAAGACAGAACCCTGTGGGATGCCTGTCTCCTGGGTCCGTGGAGAACTAAAAGCAGTACCAACTCAGACTCTGAATGACCGATGGATCAGGAACTGGTGGATAAAAATTGGGAGTGGGCCCCGAAGACCCCACTGATGAAGGGTAAGTAAGATGTGATGGCGCCAGGCTGTGTCATAGGCCTTGCGAAGGTCAAAAAACACTGCAACCAAATGGCGGCGCTGGGAAAAAACCTGCCGGACTGTGGATTCCAAGCGAAGTAAATGATCGATTGGAGACTGTCCCTCTCGAAAGCCACACTGGTAAGGGGACAATAGATCCCGAGATTCGAGGACCCAATTGAGCCGACGGGCTACCATCCGTTCAAGTAACTTACAAGCAACATTGGTCAAACTAATTGGTTGATAGCTGTCAACAGATAGGGGGTTCTTACCAGGCTTGAGGACAGGAACCACAATGCTATCCCTCCACTGAGAAGGGAAGTCACCCTGGAGCCAGATACGGTTAAACACCCAAAGAAGATGTTGCCGTTGTGGAGCACTGAGATGTTGAAGCAGTTGGTTATGAATGGAATCTGGGACAGGGGGCGTAGCGTGAGAAGAAGATAGAGCAGAAAGAAATTCCCCTTCAGTAAAAGGTTCGTTGTAAGATTCTGACTCACAAGGGGTGAAACATAAGGTGGAAGCTTCAGCCCGCTGTTTTTGATGAAGGAAAGCAGCTGGATAGGAGGCTGATGCTGATGCCACTGCAAAATGGGTCGCTAGATGTTCTGCAAGAACTAATGGGTCCGTACAAATGCCATCTGGGAGGTGAAGGCCTGCGAGGGTGGACTGCCGATGGCAACCTTGGAGAGAGTGAAGTGTAGCCCATACCCGTGACAAAGGGACAGTAGAACCAAGGGAAGAAACGAATCGTTGCCAACATATCCGCTTGCTCTGTTTGATTAAATAACGGGCTTTAGCGCGAAGGCGTTTAAAGGTAGTAAGGCTGGCTATGGATGGGTGCCTCTTAAAGTGTTGCAAAGCTCGACGGCGATGACGGATGGCAATGGCAATAGCCGTACTCCACCACGGGACTTGCCGGCGACGAAATGGTCCAGATGAGCGCGGGACAGCAAGGCTAGCAGCGCGAACAATCGCGTCAGACACGTCACGTTGGATGTCATCAATACAACCCGACAAAGAGGGAGAAAACGCGACCTGTGCAGTGTATAGAGGCCAACCGGCGCGTTGGAAAGACCAACGAGGCAACCTGTCCATCGGGGAGCGGTAAGGGAGCGTGATAATCAACGGGAAATGGTCACTATCACAAAGGTTGTCGTGTGGCGACCAGTGTAATGAAGGGAGGAGAGAGGGAGAAGAAAGAGAAAGATCAATGGCAGAAAAGGTACCATGACCGGCACTGAAATGAGTAGGGGAGCCATCATTAAGAAGGCACAGGTCGTGGTCTGCAATAAATTGGTCTATAAGAAGACCTCGTCTAGATGGAAAGGCACTGCCCCAAAAAGGATGATGAGCATTAAAACCCCCAAGGAGGAGGAAGGGAGGAGGAAGTTGCTGAAGAAGGGCGGTTAAGGTAGCAGGTGTAAGAGTCCTGTCAGGAGGGAGATAAAGATTGCAAACTGTGATTGCAGAGTCGAAGTGGACCCTAACAGCAACCGCTTCCAATGTAGTTTGAAGAGGAATCCACGTGCTAGCAATGTCTGTACGGACCAATGTACAAACGCCACCAGAAGCCCGCAGGGGTCTGACCCGATTTCGACAGAAAACGCGGAACCCACGGAGGGTCGGTGAGTGAGCATCAGTAAAATGAGATTCCTGGAGAACCACACAAGCTGCAGAGTAGGACGAAAGAAGGGATTTCAATTCCGGAAGGTCACGATAGTATCCATTACAATTCCATTGGAGAACCACAGAACGATGGTTTAAATGGGGGCTGAACACTTTAAATCCAGTCATACCGCCGGGTCCCCACCCGTCACCGACAAGGAGGGGGCGACATCCATGAACAACAGGTCAGAATCCGGTTGTGAAGTCGAGGAAGGGACCTCCGGTGACACCAGAGGCTCTTTTTCCCGGGACTTATGTTTCTTCTTCCGTTCAGGCTGAGATCGAGGAGGGCTGTGTGGCATGAAGGAGCCAGCTGCAGCAAGATCAGGAACAGAAAGAGACCGGGCGACCTGGGGGCCGACAGACCGTGGCTCTCGCGGTCGTCGCGCGGCAGCAGACCTTTGGCCTGGAAGGTGCCGGGAAGGGGCATCCCAGGAGAGGTGCCCTTGACCGGCAGACGCCGAAGGAGTGGGACACTTCTCCGGCTGGGGAGGGGGAGCAGTGCCCATAGGAGAAGGTGTGGGAGCCGCAGGGGAGGTGGGGAGGAGAGGGGTCCAGGATGGGGGTAAGGAAGGGGGAGGAAGGGGTGAAGATGTAACCAAGGCGTAACTAGATGTCATGGACACAGGGTGGAGTCGTGCATATTTCTTATGGGCCTCTGTGTAGGTTAAACGATCGAGGGACTTATACTCCTGTATCTTTTTTTTCCTTCTTATATACTGGGCAATCTGGTGAACGTGGAGAATGACTACCATGACAATTTACACAGACAGGAGGGGGAACACAGGGACTCCCCTCATGGAGTGGAAGTCCACAGTCACCACAGAGAGGGGCCTGTGAACAGCGGGAAGATGTGTCCAAAACGCAAGCACTTAAAACACCTCATAGGAGGTGGGATGTACGGCTTCACATCACAGCAATAGACCATAATCTTAACTTTCTCAGGGGGGATATCCCCTTCAAAGGCCAGGATAAAGGCACCAGTATCAATATGATTGCCTTTAGGACCCTTCTGAACACGCCGAACAAAGTGAACACCCCGCCGTCTGAGACTGTCCCGAAGTTCCTCATCAGTTTGAAGGATGAGGTCCCTGTGAAAAATCACACCTTGTACCATATTTAGAGACTGGTGGGAGGTAATGGACACAGGTATTGTGCCAAGATGGGTACAGGCACGAAGGGCCGCAGATTGGGCAGCTGAAGCAGTTTTTATCAGCAACGAACCCGACCGCATCTTGCTCAGGGAGTCCACTTCGCCAAACTTGTCTTCAATGTGTTCCACAAAGAATAAAGGTTTGGTATTGGTGAAAGTATCTCCATCAGTCCTGGTGCAAACTAGATAACGGGGGAAAGGTTTTGCCCCTAGCCGACGGGCCTGACCCTCTTCCCAGGGGGTAGCCACGGAAGGGAAGGCCGAAGGGGCAAGAGAAGCAGCACCTGAGCAATCAGTTCCACGCAGAGAGACGGCAGCAGAAGAACGGCCAGAGTTCTGGACCCGTATGCGTTGCATTTGCAACCACCCACTCCGATCAGGGGCTCTCCTCACGGGCGCCACCCAGCCACAGCAAGGGCCGTCTGGCACGGCGGCCATTGCCGTGAGTTCCGATGCTCCAGGATGACGAGCAACCACTCCAAGGCATGCATGAGGAGGTCACAGCTCAGGTATCAGAAGTGTGTTCCCTGTGTGTTCAGGGGGCTCAACCAAAAGGGTACATAGTGACCCAACCACACGGGCTGGCTACCGTGCTGGCTATGCACCCTAGTATCAGACAATGACATGAAAGAAAAGGTGGAATGTACTAGGAGGGCGCACGTCCGAGACACTAGGTAAGGTGCTCTTCCACAAACGGCTCACAATACGGAGGAGAAATTTTGTAATGGAGGTCAAACCCCAGAGGGGGACCAAGGAATGCCAAAAGGAGGAGATGATTATGCAACAAAGCCGAATTGGTAAACCAACAGAACCAGGAGGATAGCGGGGGCCAACATAAGCAAGGACACCAAGAGAGGGAGAGGAGAGGGCGAGGGGAAAGGAGCATGGAGGGGAAAGGAGGGGAAGGGAAAGGAAATGCAGCCCTGGAGAGAAAGAAGGCTGCAATGGCTCGGGGCCCCATGCTCGCCACGCACGTATCCACAAAAGAGTTGTGGACACCCTGGGAGGGTCACGCCGCCGAGTCACCATCTGTCACCGATAAGGATGGGGTTTTGTTCATATATGTGGGGTCAGACTCTGTTGGTCCACTGGCTGGAGGAGGGGAAGGCAGCACCTCAGGGGGTACTGGAGGGGCCTTGCCCTTGTTCCTGTGTTTCTGCTTCTCTTGTGAAACAAGAGATGGGCAGACTGCAGCGAGGTCGGGCAGGAATTTCGAGAAGATGGTCACAAGCATGCAGGGCTTCAGATTGGGCAGCAGAAGATGTCTTTAAGAGCAAAGAACCGTGTGACATAATTGTTCATATTTTTTAAAAATTTGTTGTAAATATTTTATTGAAACTGTTAAAGCAGAAGTAGAGACATCTTGTTTGAAGCGAAATTGATACTGAAACTCTTTGATAAGATTAAAATGAATGTACATATTAAGAAAATGGGTGTAATACTTACTTGTAAATATTGTAAAGATATATATTTGTTATAATTATTACATGTAAAAAGGTGTTATAATGTAATTATGTATGTAATAGTTACTGGCACTCACTTAGGGTTGTATGAGATATGTGTCGTATAAAAGATGGAGTAGTTCCATCAGGAACGGAAAGCGTAGGAAAAGGTGGGAGCGGAAATGTTTGGCACGCTTTGGCGGGCGCAAACAAAGTCAGTCGGTGGCCAGTGATTTTAGAGGCAGCACATACAGTGCCAGCATAGTGTGGAAAGCGCCATATTATTGTATCTTACTTCGGTTGGAAACTGCAGTTTATCACGACCTGGTATGGGGAGAAAAATGGGCTATTTATTATAGCTATGTATTATAGTGTGTGCCAGGAAGTTGAAATGTGCTTTAAGAATAATCTAAATTAACAATTGTGTCCACCTGGTAATTTATCCTGCTCATAAACCAAGCAGGATCCTAACCTGGTACATGAAAATTCCGAGTGACCTGTATTCAACCAAGATTGAAGTCTTTAATATATTGTTGACAAATCAGTGGTTAATCAGTGAAATAATTGATGGAAAGAATAACTGAGAATTTCATAATTAACATTGATATTATTTCTGTGTTAAAACGATTACGTAAGGTTATGCCAGATTCAGAGACCACATTAGATAAATTGTTTGCTGCTTTCACATTACGTATTAATGAAAGGAAATACTAAGTTGATGATTGATGGTGATAAATAGTAATGTTAAACAGTTTATAGTGAATCAATGAAATGTTGAGTACCAAATACGTTGATGTAAAAATCCTCCCTGTCCAAATTTAC
The DNA here is from genome assembly GCF_023864275.1 of Schistocerca cancellata. Lineage (NCBI taxonomy): Eukaryota > Metazoa > Arthropoda > Insecta > Orthoptera > Acrididae > Schistocerca > Schistocerca cancellata. The sequence goes on along the minus strand of NC_064631.1, from coordinate 284,863,675 downwards.
TTTTGTTTTCATGAAATCAGTCTGTTTGATTAAGCAATTGGGTGCTGTAGTTTTGTCTCTAGCGGCTAAACTTTTCTTGTATTGTTGAACCATCTTTTATCTAAATCTAACGTGAAGTCTGTTAGGTAAGTAAGGAGTTGCAATCTTTTCTGCTGTCCTACTCAGCTTCATTACGTGTGCCTAATTAGACTGGTGAATAATAGTGTACTGCCAACCATATATATTGTTATTGATGCAGAATAGTAGTCTAACTACTGTTATTTGCCATACCTCTGAACTAATGACTTATCTGAAGAAACGAGTTAAATTCTGATGCTTATTCCTTAGGTTAACACACACAGTTATTACATTTGTTTTTGTGGTTTTGCTGTCCAGATAGGTAACTGTATTTGTCTGTTACATTGCTTATTATTAACAGTATAGTATAAGAATATTACAGTTGGCTTTGCATTACAGTATGTTTTGTAAACCAATTCAGAGAATACAAAATACACGCAAGTGCAAGTATTACATCTGGTTTTACATATCACGACAGTAAATAACCCACACAACATAAGGAGGAATATTACAACCAGACTGCATTTTACTCACGGATTCCACGGTGCCATACATATCTTCAATTGTCACCACAAAAAGCAAAGGCTTGGTCATGGCAAAACTTTCGCCATCTCTCCTGGTACAACCAGGTACCGAGGGAAAGATTTCAACCCAAGCTGGCGAGCTTGACCCTCTTCCCATGGGGTGGCCAGGGAGAGAGACAGCCACAGAATGGCCAGAATGTTGAAGCTTTTGTCACTTAATGTACAAGGCATCCACCCCAGTACCACCCACTCCGACCAGGGGCTCGCCCTGTGGGCGCCACCCAGCCACAGCAAGGGCCATCTGGCATGGCGGCCATTGCCAGGAGTTCTGATGCCCCAAAGTTATGAGCATCGACTCCTTGGCATACATGAGGTGTTAACAGCACAGGTACTATCACTGTGATCCCTGTGTTGCCAGGAGGCTCAGCCAAGTGTGTACTTAACAGGCCCACCACACAGACTGGCTACCATGCTTGTGACCTAGCAGGAAGGGGGCAAGGGTGCAAGGGGAAAAGAGAGGGGAGGGGGAGAGGAGCCTGCACCATGGAAACTAGGTTGAGAGTTCGTCCCCAAATGGCTCACACTGAACAGAAAATGTTGGAAATGGAGGTCAAACCCCAAGGGGACCAAAAATGTTGAAAAGGAGATGGAAACAGCAAACTAAACAATAGCACATACCAAAACAAAGCCGGGAGTATAGCCAGGTCAATATAAAGAAGTCCACCAAGAGGGAAAGGAGGGGGCAGGGAGCAAGGAGCAAGGACAGGGAAGGAGAGGAACAGGGACAGTAATGCAGTCTGGAAAAAGGAAGGAGACTGCAATAGTTTGGGGCCCCGTGCATGCCACACATGTACCCACAAAACGGTCTGTGGGAACCTTTGATCGTGTCAATCCTTGTTTTATAATATGTTCTTGAAGAATCTGACTATTCTGTAAAAATCTCTTATTGTTTGGTGTTCAATCCTTTCCTGCCAGTGTTATGTTCCTACTTACCATACTCTTGCTTTTCTGGTCAGAGAACTTCCCTTGCTTCACTAGCTACCTCCATGTATCCCAATCTTATTCTTTCATATTGTTTGTTTGTCAACCATAACACTTTAGCCACTTTGCTTTTGTTGACTGCATGATCTACACTTATCGTTCAATCATCCTCTACTCCTCTTCTTTCTCTATAATGGTTTCAGCACTTCATCTGTGGTGTGTTTGACTTAGATCTTGAGCGTGGACTATAACTTGTCTATATCATCTTCCTCTTCTTCCACAGCAGCAAAACTGTTTCAAATGTCAGTTGCACACCTGTCCTTGTCATCTTCCAGTACATCTGCATTTATTTTTCCAGTCTGCATCACTTCTCCTGCAGTTTCTACATTCTTTCCTTTCACAAATAGTTGTCAGCACAAAACATTCAATAGATTACTACAATTAAATTTAGTATACTTTTAGATAAAACCACCTTTCCCTCAGTGCATGCTGGTGCTGTCATACCAGTCACCGAAATTCATGATAATACTGTACTGCGGTGTAGATAGAGAGGTGCATGTAATAGGCAGACTTAAAAATTTCACTTAACAATAGCACAGTGTGTTATTTGAAATGGTTGTTTTAATAAAATAATGTGACAATAACATCACGAAATTTCACATTTTTTCCATTTGCATGTGTAATCATTCTGAAAATGACAGCAGAAGTTGGTGAAATCAGGTTTATGTTTATCACTAACTGGCAATGATGGCTTCTCCTAATTTGTTATGATGGGAGTCACTGTGAAGCAGCTTTTAAATACTCATTGAAAGCATAAGGGAAACTTTAAGACCTTTTCACACTTTCCAGATCATCATTCTCCCTTGCATTTAAATAATAATATTCACATGTAACACCAACAGAACAGAACTTCCATATCAGATGCACTGAACATTCTCTGTGAAGATATTTTGTCATTGACACTCGAGGTCATGTCAGGGTCTATAGATGGGCACATGATCCTCCTGTTCAGTTGTAACCTTTTCTCAGGATGGTTAACTCCACTATTCACTGACTTAATTCACTGGTTGGTTAATAACTGACATGTTCAATTTAACTGAATTTTCATTTGCACTTATGTTTTTTTTACTCCATATCATTATTTCTTATCACTTACTAAGACAGAAGTAAGAAACAAAAATGAAAAAGAAGCCACCACAAAACAGTACCAAAATTGACAGAAAAATAATGTGAGAATTTTCTACGAAAATAACACAGAAATTGGTAATTTTTTGCTGCTTCTTTATTAATTAACTTTACCTTTAAAAATAAAACAAAAATGACATATTTCACTGACATTCTATGATTACCTCAAAGGAAGACAATGACAACGGAGATTACCACATACTGTTAAAGGTACCATATTTTCCAAACCATTTCTGGTATATGCTAGAATGGTTACTTCATCAAAGCTACAGCAGTCCACCTGTCTTATCGTCACAAAAATACATTGTATATCCTGTGTGTTTGTATATTTTGAGCTACTTATTTTCATTGTATTATGGCGGCAAAATCATACATCATTGTGTGATGATCTCCGTTTGAATAAATAAATCAAATCAATAGCAGAAATAGAAACTAGTTCCAAAACACCCTTTAGGTGGAAAACAGCATTTTTGGGTGAAGCTGAGAATAGCAACACCCATACTGATCAAATGTTGGTTCATGTAAGGTCTATTTGAAAAAAAAAAAGAAGTTTTTTATTTTTTATTGTTTCAAACAAAATTTTGGAGTTCTGGCATTAAAAGTATATATGAGACATTAACAACAGATCAACTGGTCAATAATCAAAATAAATACCTATATTTTTCCAATGACACTTCTTTGCCATTAATATCATTGGCTGTGAATTCATAGATGGATGTGGCATTTTTCCAATTGTCCATTTTTGAAACTGTCTCAACCTGTATGAGAGAGAAATGCATTCCCATAATTATATGTATAAAATACTAAGTTGTAGGTGATAATACATGAAAGAAAGTGTTTCAGCAGAATATTTCACAAGAACACTCGTCTATTTCACAAACTTTCACAGTTAGACTAGCAAACATTAATGGTAAAAGCATGGCCAACTCCATACCAGACATTGTTATCTTTTGTTGCACTTCAAACAACTTGCTGCCTTGTTCCACAGTTGTGAGCAAATAATTAAAAAGCAATTGCATCTATACATAAAACATGAGAGACAGTGCAGTAATTTATTCCTGGTGGATAAATTTGTAATGAATTGCTAAAAGCATTCTGGTCATATGGCACACATCATATCTGACAATCTCTACAGTAAGTGGAAAAGAACGTTACAGGTACTGCTGAGAACACAGGTAGTCATGTGGCTTTGGTGTCACTTCTGACTTCAAGGCTGCAACACCAAGCAATCTATCAGGAACATCATCACTTGAAATTAAGGGAGGGGGGAAATGCATACATGCTTTTGTAGTGATAGTTACCACTTACATCCCCACCAAAGCAGATCTATTAAATGTATCAATATCAGTCAACAATCAGGTGAGCTACCAGTCTGTCATGGTTTACATTCAGTTTTTACTGGGCGTGCATTTGCAATTTTCTTTATATCTAAAAGTTCATGCTGATACTAATAGACGTTTGTGAGTAATTTAAAGGCCGTCCACATTGACTAGTCCTAAATCTGCATCCACAAGACTTCAATTCATATCATCAGTTATTAAAACTTTGTAAATTATTTTACCGTTTCATGCATCTTGTACCGGACATCAATTGTTTTTCTCTGTTGAAGCCCACACACTAAACTTTGAAGCTATGGTGTTAATCAATGGCTGGAGTTATATTACCAATCCTCACATCAAAATTCATTTCATTTTGTGTCTAAATAGTTGCATACCATTTTTTTTTTAATATGGCACTCTTGAAAAAAAAATTATAATCAGCTTGGCAAGTTTTGCAGACAAACATCCTAATTTATATTCCGCAAAATTAAAATGTGCAGCAAGTTTAAGATCAAATTTTAATACAACATGGTCGGCATATTCTGCAGGTTATAAGATTCTGTCATTACTGAAACAGCATTTTGTGGTATTTGTTATGGGACATGTGTAACAATAGGAAGCCAAATGACATTGTGTAACAAACTGTCATCACATGTTACATGTTGTAAAGTGTTGGTCATATGGTCCATTTATCACATGCATATCAATTCACCAAAACCTATAGTTAATTATATCATCGTGATACACTCACCTCTACAATAACTATTGTTAAGAGTGTAGTTATGCTTGACACATACTCAGACAGACTCACTGATTTCTTACTGTACATTTTTGTCACATGTGATCCACAGACATGAAGTGAAGAAGATAACAACGTAAATGTCTTAGAACAGCCTACATATCACTTTCTGACAGCTTCTGTAAAACTCTCCTTTATTGCAAACGAAGCACATGGCTTAAGCATAAGGCAGTTGCTGGTAGGATGGAAAATAGTATGCTTCAATAATTGCTACTTGTGGATAGCAGCGAAATGCAGCAAGATCCCAGCTACAGATATCTTCATGAATAGGCTTCAAAGTCCAGGATATGAAGTTCTCATCACTTCAAAAGTTTTCATACTTATTTTATTACTATTGGATTTATTACTATAACTTGTACAGGAACCAGATTATAATTTATCATAGAAGAGTAACTGATTGTAGGCAAATTAAATCAGGAAATGCTGAGGGAGTTAGATTAGAAAAATAGGATTACCAGACAAATTTTGCTACATGGGCTGCAAGGTAGCAGATGACAGCATAGGTAAAGAAGATAATGCAGTCTAGCAGTAGGAAGAAAAGGTTTCCTGAACAATAAATAGATGTTAACATTTAATAAAAATTTAAGTATTGTGAAGTGTTTTCTGAAAGTACTTGTCTGGAGTGTACCTAAGTAAAAAGCAGACAAACAGTACAAGCAAGAAGAGTATAGAAGCCTGGCAAATGTGGTACTACAGAAGGTAACTAATAACAAGGTACTGATTGGTACAATGCGACTAAAAGAATGGCACACTCACAAAACAAAACTGTTATGGCATTCATGGCCACTTGTTGACAAATTGCCTATTGGCTCCTATTTCTGGTTCTTTGGCCGACATTTGTTCAATATTTTTCTGACGTTTTGACAGCACGAGTAGCTTGCGATGTCAAAGCTCCATCCTCCATTGCTGTTCGTGGACTGTAGTCCAGCTTGTGGCTGTAGATTATATGTACCTGGCACTTCAACTTCCAAGAGCTTTTCCGTGGTCATTACCACTGTTGTACTTCCCTTGCTACCTGCAATGTCACAGGAATCCACGATCCATTCATCTTGAGGCTTTCTCTTTTTTGTCAGAGCTATTATCATGTTTGTATATTTTTATAGCTGTCCTGAACAAGTGGGTGTAATGCTCTTCCCTGTGTTGGCGAATTTCACTATGTGGTCAGTCCCACACAGTGTGTGTTCCGCCACATCAGATTGCTCTACGTGCCCCAATCTGCAATGGCTCTTATGTTTAGTGCTCCCAGTGTTGATTCATCACCCAGTCATTCCAACATAGACTTTTCTACATGTACATGATATTTGGTATATTTCCAACATTGCAAGTAGTCCCTTCTCTCCTGCGCTGATATGGGACAATCTTTGACCTTCTTTGTCACTTATTAATACCCTTATGTCGTGTTTGCACAATACATGGCCAATTCTGTACAAGACATGGCCAATTCTGTCAGTCACTCTGGGAATTTATGTCAGAAAGGCTGTAATCAACATTTCTGTTTCCAAATGTTTGAGTCTGTGACACTTATGTAATTTGTGGAGTACCCTTTGCTCCTTTGCACCTCACATCTGAGTGTGTTAAATAAGGCTCCTTTTCTGGCTCGGGTTTGATAGGTTGTGTAGGTATCGGTCTGTGTGTGTGTGTGTGTGTGTGTGTGTGTGTGTGTGTGTCAGTTTTTGTTATGCACTGCGTCCCAAGTTAGTTTTCACCATTCCTCATGGCCAGTATATCTAGAAAGGGTAGCTGTTCATCTGCTTCTACCTCCTACCATTTCTAGGTATGCTGACACACACACACACACACACACACACACACACACACACACAGACCGATACCTACACAACCTATCAAACCCGAGCCAGAAAAGGAGCCACATTTAACACACTCACAACACAAGCAAGGCAAACAAGTGAGCCGCAGCACCTCAGATGCGAGATGCAATACCTGGAAAGTGTTCTGCAGAGCAATTGGTGCTTCACCAGTTACATAAGACTTGTCACAGAATCACTCTGCGAAGTGACATCAGAAAAAGCAGTGCCAGGGACGGCCTTTCTGCCATTCAATTCCAGAATGACCACCAGAATTAGCCGTATATTGCACAAATACGCTGTAAAGACTATTTATAAACCAACAAATTATATCATAGAGTGTCTCAAATGGCAAAGGAGAGAAGGGGCCCACTTGCAACACTGAGAATGTACCAAATACTATGTAAATGTAGAAAAGTCTCTGTTATAATTACTGCATGATCAATTAACACCAAGAGCCTTGAACACAATTGGCACTCCATGTTGGAGCAGACAGACAAATCGACCATGGAAGAGCATGTGCTGTGTGGGACCTACTGCATAGTGAAGTTTGCCGACATTGAAGTTCTTGCTGTAGAGAAGAGCTATTACACTTGCTTGTTCAGGGAAGCTATAGAAATACACAAATATGACAAAGCCCCAACATGAACAGATCCTGGATTCCTGTGCTGCAGAGAACAACAGTCGCAGTTAGCAAGTGGAGAACTGCAGCGACACTGACTATGGAAAAACCCCTAATGTTGACGCACCAGATACATATAATCTGCACCCACAAACTCAGCTCCAGTCCACCACAAGTAATTGAAGGCGAAGCTCTGACAATGCCAGCCACTGGTGCTGGTGGAAATGTCAGAAAAATTATGAAACAAGAGTTGGCCGAAAAACCCGAGACAGAAGCCAACAGGCAGTTTCTCAATCATAGAATGCTCCAAACAGGTCAAATAAGAATAAATTTTGTAATATTGGGAAAAATTATAGATGGAGACTGAAGCGTGATGAAATTAAACAGGTTCAAATAGATATAGGTTGTAGCAGTTATTTACATGTAAGGTAAGAAAACAGTTATCAGTTTGTAGCACTGACAGAATATTTTAATAAAAAGAATTTGGGTATATGATATGTGGCCATGTTATCATGTGCCGATTTTTCATGTTCTAGAGACCAATACTGCAGCCATTTTCCGGACTTTGTCTATAAAACAACACGGATGCAGCAGCAGAAGCAGATTTTCAGGTGTGCACACACAGATATTTGCATCAGTGCAGACTTTTACCTACAAAGTCATTATTACTGTGGACTTAAGCATTTATGACAACCTGATAATAATGTTATGAATATAACAGAGGGAAACATTCCACGTGGGAAAAATCTATCTAAAAACAAAGATGATGTGACTTACCAAACGAAAGCACTGGCATGTCGATAGACACACAAACAAACACAAACATACACACAAAATTCAAGCTTTCGCAACCAACGGTTGCTTTGTCAGGAAGGAGGGGAAAAGTGGGTTTTAAGGGAGAGGGTAAGGAGTCATTCCAATGTGAGGATCGGTGTGTGTGTGTGTGTGTGTGTGTGTGTGTGTGTGTGTGTGTGTGTGTGTGTGTGTGTGGGCGCGCGCGCGCACGCGGGTGTGTGTGTGCGCGCGAGCTTGAATTTTGTGTGTATGTTTGTTTGTGTTTGTTTGTGTGTCTATCGACATGCCAGTGCTTTTGTTCGGTAAGTCACATCATCTTTGTTTTTTGATAATAATGTTAATATGACATAAAATACTGCAGTAAATTCTGAATGATCACTTCTTTCACATGGTTCAGTTGCATAAATTATAAACAGAGAATGGTCTAAAATAGTCCTGTACTCTATGAGAGCTCAACTAAAGTGAAAGTAACACTGACCTCGAGGTATTTCCTGTAATGGAAACTTCTGAAATATGATTCAATGGACAAGGTAACTGAGAAAAAATGTCAACACAAGGATGAGAAGATTGAGTTTTAAGAGTCTGGGGGGAAACTGGACACTGACTGGAAAGATAAACACTAACAGACACAAAGCCTTCCACCATACCCAATATCTGAACATTTTAGTAAGATGTAAATTAAGTCATAAGTCAGAAAAATCACAGTTTCAAAAACTTACGACAGGTGCTGCTCTAGATGAAAGAAGTCTTAAGGCACAAAAAGCTGTTCCAAACACTTGCAAACTTGGAATGAGCATTTTACACTACTTCCTGCCTAAGGCCACTGTACTAGAGATGGCTGAGCTTTGTACAACTTCCTGTATAAAATACAAAAATGAAGAGTCAAATATGTCTGCTTTTCAGGATGTGCAATTCCGTAAAAAATGGTAATAAATAAAATACAATAAAAATAATGGGCAGCAAATTAAAACTTTACTTACGAGGCAGTTAAACAAAATAAAATTAATTTCCAAACGTATGAGTGTCTAAGAATTACATTTCTGTAACCTGGACATAAGTAAATGATGTATAAGTACTAGTTTTTTGCAAAGTGCTAACATTAAATCTGTCACATTTCTAGAGGTGTACAGCTTTACAAAAGGCAACTTCATGTCCAGTTCTGTGCAGAGGCAAACAACACTAAAAAGATATATATCACCACATGCCTCTCACAAACTGTAAGTATCCTCTCCTTCATACATACATAAATTCATTCATGCATAGTATTTTATAGATCCCATCAAGAAATAGAATTTTCAGGAATGTGGAATGAATCAAGATAGACATTAACAAAAAAATTATCTGCATATTGTATCAACAGCAAATTATAACTGCAGTGCTTAATGCTATTCATTCTTCAGACAGTTACCTTTAATCAAGTAGATCACAAAAACCTGCTACTTTGAAAACAGCTGCTGTTCCTCAGTTATACTAGACAGCTGCTGTTTGCCTTTATTGGGACTGCAATATTACTTTATCATAATGGCATTTTCAAAGAAAAGAGCCCAATTTACTATATATTAGTACTTTTCATGCAGCTAATAAAATTTTTCAATCTCTAAATCTTGATACTCTGATATTTTGGAGAAAGAGTTGCTAAGGAGATACATTTTCATTTTTATTTTGAATTGGTAGCAATATCCATTTTCTTGCTTTATGTTAGACAGGAGGTTACTGAATACCTTTCCACCATAATATATGACAGCATTCTGAATCCCAGACAAGGGGGTGAAGCCTACAGGAAAATTATTTTTGTGTCTATCGAACAATGGAAAATCCAGGATGGAATGAAACAATACCAGAGAAGGAAAGTTGCTACTCACCATATAGCAGAGATGCTGAGTCACGATAGCCACAACAAAAAGATTCACACAGTTGTAGCTTCCGGCCATAAAGGCCTTTGTCAGCAGTAGAGTGAGTGAGTGTGAGTGTGTGTGTGTGTGTGTGTGTGTGTGTGTGTGTGTGCTGCTGCTGCTGCTGCTGCTGCTGCTGACAAAGGCCTTTATGGCCAGAAGCTACAATTGTGTGAATCTTTTTGTTGTACCTATCACCACTCAGCATCTCCACTATATGGTGGAACGAATCAAGTTGCAACTCAACTTTCCTTCTCTGGTATTGTTATTTTTGTGTCTACTATTGTGGTTGTATAAAACAAAGTTCACCTGAAACTGATTTCAACTATCACCAACAAAAACCATTCAGGGAAGTTAACGTTCTAGATTTCTTAAATAAGTGCATTATTGGTGGTTGAACTGTGATATTTTACAATACAGATAGTGAGTCTTATAAACTCCGCAGCACACCATTGCTCTGTTACTTATTGTGTAAATATACTGAAACTGAAAGAAAAACACTGTTGAGGAGAGTGAAGCTAATATAGTTAGTTTTCGACATGACGGAGGTAACAGTGGCTGTCTTGGTGAGGAATTGCTGTACCATTAATACTCCAGTACTTTTACACAAGTCTCTCATGCCCCCTCTGTGATGCAGCATAGAATGGTATGGGAATGTCGCACCAATCAGCCCACCATGGCACAGGCAGGGAACTTGCATGGGGCTCACTGAGTAGGACAGTGGGATGAAAAGTAGAGAGTGGGGAGGGAACAGAATACAGGATGTGGCAGACAATGGAGATAGCACTCCCATCTTGTGAGTGACAAATCAATAAAAAGGAATAAGAGGGATGATATGTTTGTCTCAGATGGAAGAACGGGGGGAGGAGGATAAAAATAGCTATAAAGGAAAGCTATAGTACTGTAGGTTTGGCGAAGTATGTCAGCCAAGAACAACCGAATGTCCTCCCGGTCTCATCAAGGAGATGAGGGGCACATCTCCAATCATTATGAAACACTGGTGACAATCTGACACAATCAAGTCTATAAAATGGTAGTAGTAAATAAGGTAACACTTTTAGGTTAAAACAATGAGGGGTGTAGAATTTAATTAAAATGTGGGGTCAGGCTAATCCACCAGCCCGGTGCAACCAGAAACACTCTGGAGCTGAGATTACACTGGGAAACGACCAGCCACCGCCACTCAAGGTCCACTAAGACCATACTGCCTGACCTCCACATAAAATTATACAACACAATGTTTGATAAATGTAGAACTAGATTTGCTGCTTGGACACCAATAGCTAAAATTAAGGGAAATGTGTCAATTAGATTCAGTATTTGTCTTATTGTGGCAAAAGTGGTGCACATTACTAAAATGTGCATCACTGATAAAGGGACACCACTACTACTGTACGGTGGAACACCTTGTTAAACAATGTATTCAAAGGGGCCAGGATAGTATGGCTGCTGGAGAGTCGGCAAATAATCTTAGATTATTGATGGGATAATATTGGATAATATTCTGCGTGAAGACATTCACACAGTAGTAAAAGGTTTCACTATGTGCAGCTTGTTAAAATGGTGTGCACACAAGAAGGCAGCTTTCTGTGCAGAAAGAGAGAGAGAGAGAGAGAGAGAGAGAGAGAGAGAGAGAGAGAGAGAGAGAGAGAGAGAGAGAGAGCACTCTGCAGTGTTGTTAGTGTGCTCTCTGTGCCTCTCCCACACCTCATGCTTCAGCTGCTGCCTGCCCTTATAACTGGCGATGCTAGGGTTGGAATCAGACCACTGCTTCTGCTTGGTAAAAAGTACACCCTCTGAAAACATACCCCACCTGTCCTTATATTACTTGTGTTTGCTTTATGTCATCCATAATGAACACTACAGTGGCTAGGCAACCCAACCATACCTAAACCAACATGAAAATCAACAATGACCCTTCTGCATGCACCTCAAAGTGCAGATAATCATGGCAGAATGACGCTATTGGCTGGAGCATCACACGGTACACTGCCCCTGACCCACGTACATCGGCCCACTACCCGCCTCCTCCTGTAGACGACACTGTAGTAGTCACTGCTGCAGGCGACTCAATGTTCCATGATGCTACAAGTTGTTGTGATAGGATCCTCTGTAAGTCAGTGTCTTTTAATTCTGGGGCATCCATTTTTTATAGCCTCTGGCCAAATGATGTATGCTTTCATTGGGTCCAAGTAACAACTGGCCTTACAGTATTTTGACTGTCAGAGAAAAGGTCAGACAGGCAATACCAATAGGTGTCAGGGGTAGCAGTGAGTTACGGCTTGTGTATCACTCAGTCACTGCAAATTCACAAAGACTAGTGTGAGCAATTGGGATTTATCTGAACACTCGCAAAATGGCTACTGGTCACGCAGGCATGGTACTAGGTTACTGTCACTGCTACCTCCTGTGTGTAAAGCAACAGCCTGTTTGGCCATTAACAGGTCATCCAGTGTAAATGATTTCCACACTCAATTTCATTCACCACAAATCAAAGCAGTTATCATAAAACAGTTGAGTCATTATACTCCTTCAAGAGGAGGTAAAACAAATACGCAGCATCGCCTTTGACACCCTCATATGCCGCTGTTTATTAGCCATCAAGATAAAACCTTCACAGCTACCCAAGATCCTAGGCACTTCGTATGGTTCACTTATGATGTCTTCAATATGTGAACACGATGTTAAGATGTTCCCCCTCCCCCTCCGTTTATCTTCAATAAATTTCACATGCTCCTGTTTAGTTCAGTGTGCTACCTTCTTGGATTCTGACCTCCACCTCACTGATAGCTTCATAAAAAATCTCCATGTACACAATGCTCACCAACTGTACCTTCACCTCAATAGCTGCCACCCCTTCCACTCTAAAAAAAATCCCTCCCAAAATACATCTGCATATGAAAGGATCAACGTGAATAATGAACAGCTGAAAGTTTTCCTGTAGGAATCTGTACAGTTACAAAAATAACTGCCATTTTTTCTACTTTCAGCTTACAAACAAACGCTTATATGTTGTTCTCCCTCCAATTTTACTAAACTTTTAACATTTTCACGACTTTGTATTATCTCCAAACAAACAAGTCGATCTTCTAACTTATCGCTCAAACTCTTAATGAAACACGCCAATGCTACCACTTTTCAGCGGTTTCTTTCATAATTTGTTAGGGTCTTCTGCTATTGTAAATTACTTAAAACTGCCGGTCTGAATCCCGAATTTAAACGAAACAAGTACTTTGCTGCATAGTGAGGGAATGTTTTGCGGATTCACGATTGCAATGAAAAACATTTTCAATACATTTCTTTGTACCCCAAACAAACGAGGTAAGTACTTAGGGCCAGATGTAAACAGTTACTGCCGCAATAATTATAACTCTCGAATCCATATTTGCCCCAAAGCACAAGTACCTAAGAATTTGTTTTTGAATTATAGTACACTCCGATCTTATGATAAACACAATGACAGCAAAATGAGACTTCTACAATTTTGCTACTAATATGTAGAACAGAAAACTAATCTGCAACTTGTCAACATTGAGTCGTGTCATTACACAATTTTTTAACGTCTGCAAACATCGTTATTGCAGCACACGGTGATATTCGAGCAACACGGCCCACAATTAATACAAGCAGACCGAGTACACTTACAACTCTGTTTTATTCAATGTCCGAACCCTCAAACTAGTTAGCTACAGTCGTCACGCTCCAGTTCAGAAGTCCTCAACCTATCTGTATCTGACTATCTGTCATCTGAGCTGTTCTTATAACGAAGGTTGCGGGTTCCATAACCTATGAGCAAAGATGCATATCGCTACTGTATATATTCGTTACATTTTCGTAAGGGAATAACACCTTTTTTGTATTTAAAGTGTTTTTAGTTTTCCTGGTTTCATATAGTTTGATTTTCAGTATTTTATGCGTCCATAAAATGACGAACGTGATAATAGTAACTCTGCAAAAGAGCGGTTAATTTGAACTCGACTTTAAGTGCGATGAGCAGTGGCTATAGTTTGAAGCATAAAAACATGTTTTAGAGAACGTAAGATTACTGACAGGCTTCCTAGTTATTGAGTTTTTTTAACGTCTTTATGGTGTTACACACATTACCCTGATAATATTCTCGCCATTTTACTACTGCCTATCTGAAAAAAAGTATTTTCATTTTACATGTATTTAAAATCAGCATTTCATGGATATAACTAATAGATGAATAGAAAGACAAAAAAAAAATATTAACTCCTGAATCAGTGATCAAACTAGTATGTCTTACTCTTCCTCTCTGTGTATTTTATTCAAGGTAAGTAACGAGTGGCTAATATATTAGTGTAAATCAGTATCAATCACAATCAGTCTTATGTCACATGCAAGTTTGTGTAAACTAAAAACCTTGTATTTTGTGTGTTCTCTCTGAGAAATGAATCTGTAGAAATCATTGAGTAAATGTATAATACATATATAAATAAGAAGCGGTTTATTTTTATTTTTATAGAAGCTATCTCTCTAAATTACTAACAGTTTGCTGATATAAAAACAAATATTAATAAACAGGATAATGCCAATTTGTTGTTAAAAAATGTATAGATTAAGTTTCCCCAAGCTGCTTATCTTTTCTTGACGTACTGTATACCCTAAATTATTCCACATCCCTAAAATTTATTTTTCTTTATGAATCTAAGGTATGTTATGAACGAATAAATATGTGGATAGATGAAGTTTCTGCTCTATCAGATATATATAACACTTTCTGATTCCCTGTCAAAGAAGATATTTGTACAAGAAAGAGCAACAAATTTTAGTTGTGAAAATGTTGCTGCAGTAGACCTACACCTTGTTATATAATATTTCATTTGCCTTCCACTGCATGGCAGCTTACAGACATAAGCTGGAGATTTTTAATTAATGGAATGAAATATTTCTTACACACAAGGCCTCTCACAAATGTCCTCAGTGTGGGCTCACCAATATTCTGATTGATACAGTTTATTACAGAATACTCTACATGTAAATATGGAATGTTGTCTACAGTGATTCCTCTTAGAATACCCAGGTTTGCAGTTAGTCACAGCAAACTTTCCAGATTTGGCAACAACAATATTGTATTAGTCATTATACAACGAATATCTTACAAAGTTGTTGAGGCTTTCGTGGCTAGTTGTTGATATATTGCCTGTTGGTATCTGTCCTGGGATCTTCAGTTGTTGATATATTGCCTGTTGCCAGCCACTCGTGCTGACAAAACATCAGGAAAATCATTGAAAAGACGGTAGCAAAAATTCCCAAGACAGATGTTAACAGGCAATACGTCAGTGAATATCATGGTTTGCTGTCAGTTTGTTTGTTCCAACATGTTTGATGAAGCAATTTTGGTTCCATTATGGATTCTACCTACCTGATTTTTGGACTGTTTGAGAAGGATGCTTGCAATAGGTAGTGAAGTATTTCTGTTTTCTCCCATTTGCAGATACTTGGTACAAAACACAAAGTACATGCATAGTAGTAGAACTGCATGAGGAAGGCAGAACTTCTTATTCCTCTGCTTTGACCCAAGAACCCAAGAGATCATCAATAAGGAGGAAACGACCATTCTCAAAGTCTCCAATATGGCACCTATGACGTCAATACATAAATACGCCAACAAACACGAAAATGCATATAAAAACAACAATCACATCGCCCTCCAAAAATATGTTCAAACTAACGGGACCAGTGCGGGAAATTGAAGGTTTTTGGTTGGGGACAAACTAAATATAAACATATAAAACCACACACCACGACCCCAAACCGCACAAAACGACGACAGAAAAACAACACAAAATTGCCACATTTTGCTACACTCACAGTATCCAGAGGAATCAGCCACTTCCAATGGGATACCACAAAATAAAAACTGAGAACAATAAAAATTATAATCAGACACAGCTATGGATACCACAAAACCAACACCTAAAACAACAAAAATTGGAATCGGACACTTCCCTTGACCTATATAGGCCAACTACAACTGATGATATCAAAACATGTGGAGCTACAATGACACACATTGGAATCGGACACCTCCCTTGAGCTATATAGGTCAACTACAACTGACGATACCAAATCACATAGAGCTACGACGACTTTGGAATCGGACACCTCCTTTGAGCTATATAGGTCAACTATTGTACCAAAACACATACAGCTATGATGATGCACAATGGAATCAGACACAGTGATTTAACCCCCCCCCCCTCCCCCCTCACCACCAGCACCACCAAAAAAAAAACCTCTGTTGTATTAGTACACGCACCAGTTTCGTAATTTTTTAACTCTAAGCTATGATTTACAACTAAATGATTATAACCCCCTTCCCCAATCCCCTATATGATGAAAAAGCATCTGACACTACTGAACTCCCCTTCCTATTACTCTTCAATTAACGCCACCAAGTCCCTCTTGGTATGCCCCTCCAAAACCCTGAAAACACAATCTGCATACCCACCCCCTGAAATAACGGCCTCCCTCCACCCATAAACCTACCAGAGACTTTACCCTCCCATATTTTCTCTTCCCAAACTCCGATTCATCTAACTCAACCACCACCCCTGGCCCACCAGCTTACCCCTGTACTTTACAAATTCTGAACACATTTCCCTACAAAAATAAAACCAATCTAAAACCGTCCTCTCTGTCTCACCCCAGTCTCATGCTCGCAAAAACTGATAGAGGATCTATAACAAAAATAATAAGTCATCAAAACAATCTCTCTCATGGCCAACATAAACTTCTTGAACCTGGTACCACATGTAATGGAGTGCCAAAGGTTATCCCTTCGGCACTGCCACATGTAACAGTCACTGATCCAGCACGCCAGAACTCTTACTAACCACACATTCGCCCTACACACACTGCACTTGACAATTTCAGCCAGGAGTCCAAACATCTGCAAAAATTTTATGAGGGACATCATGTTCTCCCCCATCTCAGCACGCAGCCTCGAACTGTTATATTTTACAGTCATATCCATACCTAACAAAAGAAGCCACAAAATAAATTAAAAGCCTTACCACACGACAAACAGCAAACCAATAACGCCAATCAACACTGCAATCACATAAACAAAACAAAAAATTAATTGATAACTCACTGAAACCAATTTCAGTTCTTCAATCACAGACAATCCAAAATACTTCGCACTGTGACCAACAACGCTCAAATGAACCCAATACACCACATAACACTTGGACCATACACATATTCACCTCCAGAGGACACCACCAACCGCAACAAGACAACATCTGCAAACACAACCAACTCAAACTAAACTCCGCACTGTAACAAACAAGACTACATCTACAAACACAACCAACTCATAAACTAAACTCTGCACTGTCCATTTATTTATTTATTTATTTACATTTTCTTTGTGTGGAGCCATTGTAATGATGGCTTTTGCAAATGTCAGACTTAATACTATGGTTAGATTTACACTTATAAAATATACTATATTCTGTAGCTGTTGCTTCTTTTATCTATTTTTTACATTTATCACATTACAATCGATATGCTAATGCCTCATGTTACAATCACTATCTTAAAATTTGTTGAAAGAATATAAACATTTTTCTATTAGAAAAGATTTTAATTTTGTTTTAAAAACATTTCCCATGTACGTTCTTAGAGAGTTTGGTAACTTGTTATACCAAATCAAACCAGTGATATATGGACTTCTATCAGTCATTTTCAATGTTGTTCTGTTATGGAAATAGTTACACTTTGTTCTAGTGTTGTGATCGTGTACATCACTGCCATTGATAGCTTCTATTGGTTGACTTATAAAAAATACAACTATTTTGAAGATGTACAGAGAATATATTGTCAGATATTTGACCTGCGCAAACACTTCATGTCCCATTCCATGTATATGTCTTATTGCTCTTTTCTGTAGAAGTAGTATTCTTTTTAAATTTACATCAGCTGCACAGCCCCACAGTTCAATTCCGTAATTGAGAAAGGGGTAAAGTGTTCCATAACATACTAATTTCAGTGCTTGGCTAGGAACTATCTTTGTGAGCTGGCTGAGGAGATATATGCCACTACTGACTTTTCTGCATACGAAATTAATGTGGTATGTCCACCGCAAATTTTCATCAACATACACACCCAGGAATTTACAGTTACCATTTTCTGTTGCAGAGATATTACACACACTATTCATATTGTTGTGGTGAGAACTACCTGTTTTAAATGTCAGTAGTTGAGATTTGGTGACATTCACCTTGAGTCCCTGATCATTGAAGTATTTTGTTACTTCTGTTACACCACTAGCAGCAAGAGATTCTAGCTCATTAGATTCACTCCCATAGAGTACACGTTTTAATGAAGGTTCACTGGTGGACTGGGAGTTCATGATTTTATTATCTAGTTTGTATGACAATTTAGTGCTTTGCTTATGATTCAGCAGGTATGTGGTTAGAAGATTCATGGCTTGATCCCCAATACTATAAGATTTTAGCCTTTTATGAAGTACCGTATGGTTTACCGTATCAAATGCTCTTGTCAGGTCCAAAAATATACCTGAAGTCTGCATCTTCTGGTCCAACAGACAGTAAACTTCATGGATGAACTGTGTAACAGCTGTGGTTGTACTTAGCTCTTTTCTGGAGCCATGCTGCGAATCTACAAGCAGTTCATGTTTTGTGAAAAAGACACTTAGCTGAGAAAGGATAATGCTTTTGAATATCTTACTAAAAGTGGGAATTAATGATAGTTGGAGGCATCTTCCTTACTTCCCTTTTTATACACTGGATTCACTACACTCATTTTTAGAACCGTTGGATATATGTTATCTCTAATGCTGCAATTTATCAGGTGAGTAAGAGGTTTAGAGATTTCTTTTAAGCACACTTTAGTAATAGCACTGGATGCGCCATCCCATCCAGATGAATTTTTTTTCTTTAGCATGTACATTGCCCTGCGAACTTCCTGTTCATTCACTTCCACAAATTCAAATTCGATACATTGGGTGAGATGGCATTGGGCCTCTACCTGCGAATCTATAATATGGGTTGATTGTTCACCATAAATGTAGTAGTTATTAAAAATATTACATATAGTATCTGGTTCTTTTATAATGTTACCATCATGTTTTATGCTGAGTGGTTCCATGTTCATCTTGTTGGGACCTTTTCGGTATTTGTCAATCAGTTTCCAAGATGCTTTGCTTATGTTGTCAGACTGTTCTATTGTTTTGCTGTTAATCTGCTTCCTTAGGTTAACAATTTCAGTTTTAAAAGTTTGCTTAGCCCTGTTGTATTTTTCCTTGAAATCCTGCATACTAGTAGCTTTATAAAGCTGTTGACAGTGTTTAACTACCTTCTGGATTTCTCTGACTGGACAACTATATTCATAATGATGCAGTAGGGTTGAGTAGAATTCATTCCATTTCTCATCTGACCCTTTTACCTAGTACACAGAATCCCATTTCTCATTCACTGGTTTGTCTTTAAGAGCATTAATATTTGTGGTATTCAGCATTCGTTTCTGTAGCACAATTTTTGTTATTTTAGGCACAACTGAATTGTTGTATTCTATCACCTGACAGAAGTGGTCAGAATAAAGAAAATCTAAGTTACTGTAATTTACCTTATCTATAACATCTTTGTTGATTACAGCATAATCTATTCTAGTGGAACATGTGTCTGTCACTCTGGTGTCAGAGTTCACTATATTTACAAGATTGTATGAGGTCAGTACATCTCTGAGTTTCAAGTTAACTATGCTATTTGAGCTTGCATCTATGTTAAAGTCACCTAATATAGTAAGGTCATTAGAACCAGCTGGACCAAAAACACTACAAAGTTTATCCATAAACAGCATTAAATCAGCATTTGGTGGCCTATATACTCCAATCACTTTATGCTTTGGTAACTTAAGATCATTACTGTGGAGTACAATATGTGTCATTTCAATTGATCCTTCTTTGGTGTGGTGTTCAAGGAAGGAATTTTTTTAGCTTCTATATCCTTATTAACATAAACTGCCACACCACCACCTTTATGGTTTTGCCTACGATAACTATTTGCTAGTATGTAACCTTCTAATCTATAATTTCACTGCATTTTAGCCCATGTTCCGTTATTACTAGTACATGTGGCAAGTGTTCCTCCACGAGTATTTGTAGAATGTCTAGTTTGTTTCTAAGATATTGCACATTCAAGTGCATTAACTTTAAGGGTGTTATCCCTTCTTGTTTATTTACCATCTTGAATGAATCAAAATTGTTTGAGTTACACTTTTTACAACATTTTGCATACACTGGTTTTTTAGAACTGACCTGCAATGACTGATCACTTATTTCACACCCTGGGTTTTCTTTGCGCGAACAGCACTCCGTAATATCCGAAATACATCCCTGAAAACTATTATTATGGTCCTTTATTCTAAAAAAGTCTTGTGGTTGTAGCCCAGAGCAATTGGAGCTTTCTCCACACTGTCTCTCTCGCACAGTTTGTTTATGTGGGAAACTAGCTTGGCCTTCCCTTTCCTATTTAAGTGGAATCCGTGTTTTGTATGTTCATCACGACTCATATTACTTAAGTCTATCAAATGTACATGGCTAAATTTATCACACAGTTTCTTTAGCTCGGAATTGTAGTGTCAATTCTCCTTGTTTACACACGACCACAGTGGTAAATCATGTCGCACTGGCAGGTTTGTAATGACAATGTTCATTTGAAATAGTTTTGGTAATATGTTATGGAAGCATTGCAGGGCTGTCTTGCTTTCATTTCTGTATACGTTGTTGCTGCCGCCAATAATCACAACGTGAGCATCTTTGTTCAATTGACTTGTTTCTGTTGTAATATTCCCCACCACTGCATTTAACATTGCAACAGGCTTGATTTTTGCGAAAACTGAATGCTTTGAAGGCTTACTTTTGCGAAAACATTTGGATAGATCTTTTCCATGACTGTCAGCATACAGAAGGAGCCCTTTGGTGCATCTTAAGGCTAACAAGTTCTTTTTTGGTTCTTTACCGGGAGTTTTGTGATTACTTTCTGGTTCGTTTATGTCTGTTGTGTTACCACAATCTGCTACTAGTGCTGAGAATTTGTTTGATAATGGTATCACTGGGGCTGTACTTACATGTAGTTCTTGCTTGTTTGTTTTTTTCGGCACATGATGTCAACCCTACAGCAGCACCCTTACATCATGGGTCAAAGCAGATGGGTGGGATGGATGCCTCTGTTGACCGCTAATGTGTATGTAATTGGGTTCATTCTACATTCCAGAATGCTCTCCTTCATTGTATTATTTGCAGAATAAAATGTGTGAATGAATGAATGAAATGACTGTAACCATTCTGTTAGTGATCACAAAAAGTTTGACAAATGCCATATGCTTCACAGACTATTACACGTTCCATTTTAAATCTATGCCATTTTATCAGCAGATTTTCATTCCTGTATAATTATTTCAATTATATTCTACGGCACACTATAAACTGTGTGGCAGGGTATTCTGTTTATTGAACGATAAATTAATATTTCTGCTTGTTACAGTTATTGGTGCGAAGCAAAGTTGTTTGTGTGCTTCATTGAAAAACATTACTATTCACATATTGTGCTCCTGTTTTCCAGTAGATGATGTGTTAGGGGTATAAGAATTTTTATAGTTCCCATAATTAAAACTGATTCTTAAAATTTTCTAAATATGTTTTAATAAAACATTAATCACCTTTCTCTGACCATCTGCCATTTCTCTTACAGTCACCCAACTTCATTCAAGCTTGTTACTGTTTGCAACACTCTTCGTTTTGTACTTTGCACCCTGGTAATTCAGCTTGATATGGACCAATACCACGGAAGAGAACTCTTTTACATACACTGTAGAATATGAGACCATCCCATGCCACATATTTCAAAAATATGTGAGCCAGTTATTATTAGCCTTGATCATTTGATTTGATGCAATAATGAGCTTTGTGGCATAAATGAGATGATGATGTTGTGGTATTCAGTCCAAAGATTGGTTTAATTCAGCTCTCCACATTAATCTATCACGTGTCAGACTCTTCATCTTTGAATAACTACTGCAACCTACATCCATTTGAACCTGCTTACTGTATTCATCCTTTGGTCTCCCTCTACAATTTTTAGCTCATACACTTCTCTCCAATATCAGATTGACAAAACCTTGATGCCTCAGAATGTATCCCATCAACTGATCCCATCTTTTAACCAAGTTGTGTCATAAATTCCTTTTCTCCCCAGTTTGATTCAGCACCTCATTACTTATGTGATCTCCCCATTTGACCTTCTATATTCTTCTATAATACCACATTTTGAAGAAAGCATCTATTCTCTTCTTATATGAACTGCTTATTGTCCACATTTCACTTCCGTACAAGATTACACATCAGAAAAATACCTTTTGTAAAGATTTACTGACTAATCTGATAGTAGATGTTAATGAAATCCTGTTTTTCAGAAATTCTTTCCTTGCTATTGCCAGTCTGCATTTTATATCCTCTCTACTGCCAACAATCAAGGTGCATTTGACACACCAGTTGTAGCCTGATCATCAAAGTTCAGGAATGTCAAGCCAGTTAGTACTTGGATGAGTGGCTGTCTGGGAACACCAGGTGGTGTTGGCTCAGGGACATGGATGTCACTGAATTGGCTTCCAATTGAAACACTTGCACCCGACCATTGAGCCCTACAAAACTGTTATTATTATCCTCTCTACTTCAGCCATCATCAGTTATTTTGCTGCTCAAATATCAAAACTCTTCTACTTCTTTTAATGTATTTTTCCCTAATCTAATTCCTTCAGTGGTGCCTCATTTAATCTAACTACATTCCATTACCCTTGTTTCACTTTTGTTGATCCTCATCTTATAACCTCTTTTCAAGACACTATGCATTCCTTTGCTGCCTCTGACAGAATAACAATGTCTTTGGCAAATCTCAATTTTTTTTCTTTGGTTTCATTTCCTGTTTGCTCAGTGTTCAGATTGAATAACATAGGGGATAGTTCACAATCCTGTCTCAGTGCCTTGTTAACTTCTGCTTTTCTTTCCTCTCCTTTGGTTCTTATAACTATTACCTTATTTTGTAGATGCTACGTATAACCTTTCGCTCCCTGTATTTTATCTCAACTACCTTCAGAATTTTCAAAGAGTGTATTCCAACCAATACTGTTGAAAGCTTTCTCTAAGTCTAAAAACGCTATTAATCTAGAGATGCCTTTCTTTAATGTACCTTGTACGATAAGGTGTGCGATCAGTATTGCCTCGCATGTTCTTGTTTTTCTGTAGGACCTAAACTGATCTCCCATCACAGCTGCCAGCATCTGCGTTCTTTGGAAATGGAATTATTAAATTGTTCCTGAACTCTGAGGGTATTTCAACTGTCTCTGATGTCTTGCACATCAGGTGAAATAATTTTTTTCATGGCTGGATCTCCCAAGGATCTCAAACATTCTGAGGGAGTGTCATCTACTCCAGGGGCCTTGTTTTGACTTGGTTCTTTCCATGCTCTGTCAAATTCTTCTTGCATATCACACTTCCCAACCCATCTTCATCTACTTTTCACTTTCTGTAATATTGGCCTCAGGTTTATTTCCCTTATATAGACCCTTTTTATATTCATTTCAGCTTTCCCTTCTTTACTTAGTACTTGCTTGCTATCTGAACTCGTGATACTCATACAACTGCTTCCTTTTTCTTCAGAGATCTCTTTAATCCTCCTACAGGCAGTATGCATCTTTCTCTTCTACAGCCTTGCATTTGTCGTATAATCATTCTGCTTAATAATTTTGCAGTTTCTGCCAATCTCATTCTTTAGATGTTTTTAGTCCTTGTCACCTCTTCATTTGCTGCATTTTCATATTTTCTCCTTTTGTCAATTAAATTCAATATTTCCTGTGTTATCCAAGGATTTCTACTAGTCCTCATCGTTTTACCTATTTGATCCTCTGCTGCTGCTGCTGCTTCCCCTGAAAATGTCTTACAGTTCCAAATTTGATTTCAAAATCTGTGCCTTACCATTATATAATCAGTCTGAAACCTTCCATTGTCTCCAAGTCTCTATTTCATTATTTTTCATACAACTGGCTTTGTCAAAGTTTACAATGGTGTCAAGTTTCATACAATAATCATTTACATATACAGAAAACAATTAGGTTATTTAAGAAATGAAATTTTCTTTATCACTCAGGAAAAACATATATTACAATTATTATTTTCCATGAATTCTGCAACTGAATAGAATTCACCGTATTTCAACCAAGTTTGTAATACGCTCTTATATTTATGTAGCAGTACTGTATGAGCTGAGTGTGGTAGCTTAGTGAAAAATTCTCTTCCACATATATGACATACTCTTAAATCAAGTATTAACAATGATTAAATTATGCTGTGTGCAAAATGTATGAGCTGCAGTTAGTTGGCACTGATTCAAATGCTTTTCAGAAATCAAGACTTACTGCATCCACATGATTGTCTTAATTCATGGTGTTCAGTATGCCATGCAAGAAAAGTATAAGTGGGTTTCACATGACGAATGTTTTTGGAATTTGTGCTGGTTCTCATGGTGAAGGTCACTAGGTTTGATATACCTCATTACATTTGACCTTAGAGCATGTTTCAGGATTCTTTAATAGGATATTGTGATATTGGACTACAGTTTGGTGATCACTTCTACTACCCTTCTTGTAAATGGGAGTGATATGTCCTTTTTTCAGCTATTGAGCACAGGTTTTTGTTCAATGGATCTACAATATTATGGTTAAAAGAAAGGCTATGTCAGTTGCAAATTGTGTATAGAATGTGACAGAGTCTTCTTCTTCTTCTTTTCTTCTCCTCTCTCTCTCTCTCTTCTTCTTCTTCTTCTTCTTCTTCTTTTTTTTTTCTCCTCAGATGCCGTAAATTTCCAAAAGAAGTCATTTTCACTTTAGTAGGTATGCTAATGTATTTTAATGTGTTATGTATGCTGGTATAATGATAAACCCAGCATAAGAGTTGCACTTCTTCCATTTTACATATCATCTTTATATCAGTGATATTGTGCTCATACATACTATGGTTGTGATAAACTCTATCAGGGAGGGACACCATCACATGTTAATTTTACCCCATACTGATATGAAGAATATAACATGCTAAATTAACTAATTACTAAATAACAAAATAAACTATTTATTTCAAAATAAAACAACAGAGAATGCAAGAAAATGAATTTTTTTTAAGAAATGAGACAGGATTCCATTGGGCCCAGGATCTTGTTCAATTTCTTGGCACTGCCAACAATAATATCAACACCGTTCATCTTTTGAATGGTGCAAGAATGTACCTAGGGGTGGTATCATATCTTCCTTTGTAAAGTAACATTTGAGAACCAGTTCACCACTTCTGTTTTAGTTTTGCTACCCTCAGTTTCAGTTCCTGTGTCATCTGTGAGACTGTGCGCACTAAGTTGGGTGGCACTGACTGCCTTTACATGTTGTTGTTGTTGTGGTCTTCAGTCCTGAGACTGGTTTGATGCAGCTCTCCATGCTACTCTATCCTGTGCAAGCTTCTTCATCTCCCAGTATCTACTGCAACCTACATCCTTCTGAATCTGCTTAGTGTATTCATCTCTTGGTCTCCCTCTACGATTTTTACCCTCCACACTGCCCTCCAATGCTAAATTTGTGATCCCTTGATGCCTCAAAACATGTCCTACCAACCGATCCCTTCTTCTAGTCAAGTTGTGCCACAAACTTTACATATGACCAGTATTTTCTTGGGTTTTGTGAGTGGTCTTTCGATAAGTTTCTGATATGATAGGCTTAATGAATTATCCTTCTGACCAGTCAAATGCATTTCATATAACATCTATCTATAACTTATATGCTTTAGTTTACACATAATGTGCAGCAGTCACAGTTTCTGTAGCAATTTCTTTACAGAGATTGTATACCATAGAGGAACCCCAATAGCAAATTCTCTACTGGGTACATACTTATCCAGTGCTTGGTCAACTATTTTTCTAAGCTTAAGACACATTTCCTCTACATGCATGTGTTCAGAGCTAAATGTTTCGAGGTCTTCCTTGTGATATACAAAACAACTCTTTATCTACTTTACTAAACAATTAAACAATGGGGAATCCAGGATGAAATGCAACAAGATTATGAGAAGGAAAGTTGCTGCTCACTATATAGCGAAGATGCTGGGTCGCAGATAGGTACAACAAAAAGACTCTCACATTTAAGGCTTTAGGCCATTGGCCTTCATCAACAATAGACACAAACACAAACACACACACACACACACACACACACACACACACACACACACACACACACACACACGACTGCAGTTGTGAGCTGGCTCCAGCATTTGTGTGTGTGTGTGTGTGTGTGTGTGTGTGTGTATTGTTGATCAAGGTCAATGGCCAAAAGCTTTAATTGTGAGAGTCTTTTTGTTGTGCCTATCTGCAACTCAGAATCTCCACCGTGTGGTGATTAGCAATTTTCCTTCTCATAATATTGTTACTAAACAATTAAATCTTTCTACTTGTTGTATTTCCCCATTGTACTTTGGTAATCATGGTTGTTGTAACTGCCTCATGGTCATTAATATTAGTTTCAGAGTGGACATCCTCAGTTATATCGTGTCTGTTTGTTACATTAGATGTAGCATACTTCTGTCATGTATAGTCTTCTGAACTATTTTTTAAATTGCTCTAAGCAATTTTCAGGGAAAGCATTTAGTACTGTTTCACTGTCATCATGCCCAACATTTACAAAACTGTATGTTTCATATCACAGTCTGAAGTTTATAGCTGGGAATAGTTGTAAGAAGTTCGTGAAGAGACACTCTTTCAGAATGTTTGGAAATTTTACTGTGAAATTTATGAATAAAATACATGCTTGGAGAAATGGAATCTAGCAATGAAATCATACAATAATTTATGTTAAGCTAGCCTAATTTCACAGTTAATAGAGAATAGAGAAGTTATAATATGTACATAATCTTTTGATGTTTGGTAAATAATTGTCCCTTTCATCTATATCAATAGAACTTTTATTTTCTAAGATGCTAAACTTGTTGCTAAGCTTAATTTAGTAAGACATACCTGCTTCTTGAATAAATTATCATAATTTATGATTTCTGAATTCCTACCTGATAGGTCTACTTATTTCCAGATTTTTATAGATGTTTACTCTGTTTTTTATGAGCCTATGATCACTTATAATTCAGAGTGGTTCAAGACTGTTTCCAAATGTGGCGAAAAATCATTGAATACTATATAATTTCTTTATACCTCAGTGGAATCTAGTAATGAATATTTATGAAGTTTCAACATACTTTAGGAGTGAGGACCAGTAACTTGGATTACTAAATTTTATTTTTTCCAGTTTCTCTCAAAAATTTGTCTGTATGGTTACTAGTTTTGAACTACATTGTCTATTCTCAAACTATGGCTTGTAGCCCAAAACCAGTCACCACAGATGCAATCTTTTGAATGCAATTGTGACTGACTGAAACTGTAAAAAATAAAGTAATTTGGTCTTTTACATGTCCATTTTCTATTTATTTTCTTCTGGAGAATAATTTTAATTACAAACATGATGTTTCTCTTGGTAAATTTCTACTAACACACAACCCCTGTCATTTCTGAAATCATACCTAATCTTTTCCACTAACACATCATTCCTTATTTTATGTAGATTATCTTACACTTACTTCTAAGCAATTTTTTTTTCTATTCTGCTTGAGACTCCATCAACGTTTTGAGTAGACTGTCTTATGCCCACACCTGCCACTAACCAATTCCTCTTCCCTGCCTTAAGAAGAAACATACAGTTCTAAATACTTGGAGTAAAATATCTATTTTGATGTTTTTCTATGAGTTGTATCGGGAGATACATTCTTTAATAGTAATTACTCATTAGCCAGTTTTCCTCTTTGTGAAATGAATAGTTCCTTGATAACCAGTGTTCAGTCTGAACTAGGAGCCAAAGTAAAAATTCATGAGATTTTGAAAATTAGACATGAAAATGAAATTATAGTAAACCCTGTTCAGATGTCAAGTTGTTTCAATGAATTCTTCCTAAACGTAGTAAGATCAGATGTGGATATGACATTCTATCAGGGCATCACAAATTTGGAAAACAGCCAGAACACATCTTTTAAACAATTTGAAAAAATAACCCAAAGGGATGTGGAAAAGAAAATATCGTCTCTAAAAAACAAAACCTCACATGGGTGGGATGAAATAACAACATCTGTAATCAAGTATGTGTACGATATTATTTCCCAACCACTGTCAACTATTATAAATCAATCTTATGAACAGGGGTGCTTTAGAGAGGTATTGAAATATGGTGAGATCAAACCTCTATTCAAGAAAGGATCGACAGAAGATATGGGGAATTACCGCCCTATCTCTCTCTTGCCGGTCTTCTCTAAAGTGTTTGAAAAGATTGCAGCAAAACAAATTAATAACTTTCTTACTGTAAATGATATAATTTTTAAAAACCAGTTCGGATTCTAACAGGGTAAAAGCACTGTGAATGCTGTAAATGAGTTTATCCAAAAAATATGCTCCACATTAGATAAAGGTAGAAAGGTCACAGGTATATTCTGTGATCTGACTAAAGCTTTTGATTCAGTGAACCATGCATTACTCCTCCACAAATTACAGATGTATGGAATCAGAGACACTGCTTTAAAATGGTTTAGCTCTTACCTGTCAGGTAGGAAACAAAGAGTAATTTTAACTTCAAATGGAACCAGTTATTCATCAGACTGGAAAACAGTTCCCCAAGGAGTCCCACAAGGTTCGATATTGGGTCCCTATCTGTTTCTTTTTTACGTAAATGACCAACCACTTGCTATTGATGTTCATTCAGTCTTATTTGCTGATGATACATCAGTTCTAATTGAAAATGAGGCATCTGAAAATATTCCAGAAAAAGCCAAAAATACTTTAGAAAAACTTGAATCTTGGTTCTATCAAAATGGACTAAAACTAAATGTAACTAAAACCAAAATGATGCAATTTGAAGCTAAATCAGTAGAAAGGAGTGAAATAAAGATAACTTGCAATGATCAGGATATAACAGAAGCAAACCACGTGACGTTCTTAGGCCTAAATCTTGACAAAAATTTAAATTGGAAGGTACACATAGATTACTTAGCAAATAAACTGAACAACTTAGCATTTGCAATGTGTATTTTGTCAGGTGCCACAAACATGGATACCAGAAAGATAGTTTATCACTGCTACTTTGAGTCAGTTATTCATTATGGCATAATCTTCTGGGAAAATTCAGCAAATGTCACTAGGCTCCTAGTATTACAAAAGAAAGTAATTAGAAACATGTGTGTTGCAAAAAAATGGGAATCCTGTCGACCACTGTTAAAAAATTTAAAAGTACTATCTATCCCCTCACTTTACATATATGAGATGGTGGTGTTCCTATATAGAAATCAACATACACTAGACAATTTCCGTTTTGACCACAACTACAGCACTCGCCACAGAGATAACTTCAAACTTCCAACACATCATTTAAAACTTTATGCCCAAACGCCAGAGTATATGGGGTTAAAAATTTTCAATAAAATAAAAGGCAGTAATATATTTAAAATGGAGATTGGTTCACTGAAAAGATTGCTCTTTACTCTACTGGTGGAAAAGTGTTATTATTCTGTCGATGAATTCATTGAGGACAGCTTCACAATCTGAACACAGGGATTGTAATACATTTATTATTTTATGTACATGTGTAGCTGAAACTTAGAAATGTAAAATATAATGTAAACTTTTTTATTTCTCTTAAAAAAGTGAAAAAAGTTTCTTTTTTAAACCTTGACATGTCTCCTGTACATCAAATCAAACGATTTGAAAATTGTATGTGATGAGATGAATAAACCACATACCAGTTGTAGGCTCGTTTGCTAATCAGCTTTGTTGTGTCTGATATGACTGAGTTTGAGATCTTGATCAGTACTTCTGTGTCATCTAAAAACATTACAGTTATCAAATTTTCTTTTAACGTCCCTGGAACAGAAATTACAGAATTGGTTGTTTTGACATCAGTTGTGTAACTGAAAGGAGCCCACAATGCTGTAAGTAATTTTCATCGTTGCCCATATTGCTTTAGTAGTGCTGTTATGACAGAAGTGATAAACCGAACTGCTAGTCTGCTCATTACTAGCAACATATATCTGAATACTCTAAGCTGTTATGGAATATCCTCCCTTGTTAATTGTCCAACTAGAATAATGAAAGAATCTTCCTCATCTATAGATCATGTAGCTACAGATATTGATAGTAAAAAATGTCATATTGTTGTCCAAAACCTGGGCCTATCAGACCACCTCTGCCAGATCTTAAAAACTAACATTCATATAGAACTCCTCCTAAACTGTGTACATACAAAAGAATGTTTTCCGAATCAGCCCTGTATGAGTTTAAATCCCAGCTAGAATATGAAGATTGGGGGGAAGTCTATGCAGAAACTAACGCAAATCAGAAATTTATCCAGTTCATGTCAATTTTTAAACTCAGATTTGAAGAGATGTTTCCCAAAACTCTTTATCAAATTAAAACTAGAGGTATCAAAAAATCCTCAGAAACTCTTAGATATCTCAACTCCATAAAAAATAATCAATCTAACCCAGACGTTCTGCAATTCTACAAAAAGTACAGGAAAATATACAGAAAGGTGCTGCTAGCCGTAAAAAAACTTTCAAACAACAAAATATTACTTCAAGCTGAAAACAAGAGCAAAGCAGCCTGGAACATCGTGAAGCAGGAAACATCTAACTCTGCTAAAAAGGACCTCAATTCACATATTAAAAACAAAGAGGTACCAGTAGGTAACCCTAAAAAATTAGCTGATTTTGTAAACTCATATTTCAGTAGTATTGCAAAAAAGTTACAGCAGAAATTTCCAGATATGTATGATTTACCTACTCATAACCAGCCAACAAGCTCAATGGTGCTCTTGCCAGCTACAGAAAGGGAAGTGGCACCAGTAGTGCACCAACTAAAAAATAAAACTTCAGTAGGACTTGATGAAATCCCAGTCTGTGTAATTAAAGAATGTATAGACCCCATAAAAGGCCCATTAACTGACATAATTAATGAATCTTTCGAATCTGGATACTTTCCAGAGTACCTAAAACAAGCAAAAGTTATACCTATCCTTAAAAACGGAGATGTGTAAAATGTAGAGAACTACAGGCCGATTTCTATACTGTCTATCATTTATAAAATAATAGAAATACTAGTCAAAAAGAAACTGCTAAATTACCTGAATAAATATTACTTTCTTTCCAATGACCAATATGGTTTTAGGCCCGGAAAAGACACACAATCTGCTATAGCACAGTTCACTAAAGTAATTTTAGAAGCACTGGACAAAGGTGAAAATGTAAGTGGTATCTTTTTAGACTTGTCAAAGGCCTTTGATACAGTTGACCACAAAATCTTACTTCATAAATTAGGGCAAATAGGAATAAGAGGTGTGACAAAGAAGTGGTTCAAATCATACTTGGAAAACAGAGTTCAACGAGTTGAGATATCACAAGTTTTAAACAATTCCCTTGTAAAACACCTGTCTGACCCAGAACATGTGAACATGTGAATATAGGCCCAATATTGTTTCCTATATACATTAACGACTTCCCACAAAGTATCAGACATGGAGAAAAAAAACTTTTTGCTGATGACAGCAATATAGTAATAACAGGTGAAAATCCAACACAACTGTCAGAAAGAGCAAACGAGGCTCTCAATTATGTCCACAACTGGTCATTAAAAAATAAAGTATCCATAAATGTAAAGAAAACTAACTATATTAACTTCCAATTGAACAAAAAACACATTGCCACTAGAATAAAAATTAATAATAATGAATTAGTATGTGTAACAAGTACCAAATTCTTAGGGATGAATGTTGACAGCCAACTGAAATGGACAAACCATGTTAACATTTTGGCAAAGAAAATATCCACAGCATGCTATGCTCTTAGAATCCTTGCACCGGTATGCAATAATACCTGTCTTAAAATAACATATTATGGATATCTACACTCAGTCCTCAGCTATTTAGAAAGTTGGGCATTCTAACTGTTTCTTGTGAGTATATCTTTCGGAACATAATGTTCATTAAGAAAAATCTCAACATGTATAACGCAAACAGCCTAATACATGACCATGAAACAAGATCTTGTCACCACCTCCATCTAGATAGAAAGAACAAGGCAAAGACGCAAAAAAAGTATATTTTATGATGGGATAAAACTGTATAACAAATTACCACAGGAAATTAAAGAAATAAATGAGCCCCTCACTTTCAGACAAAAGCTTAAAACCTTCTTACTAAGTAAAAGTTGTTATACTGTAAAATAATATTTAAAATAGATGTAGATTATTAGCAACATGTGACATTATCACCAAAATATGATGTAATTATAAATGTGTGTATGACTAGTTATAAAAACTACACAAAATATGAGAAATCTGTTTCATTGTAAATGTAAATGTGTGCTCATGTATTATAAACTGACGACATCCATACAATATATATTGTTCCACGGATGAATAAATAAATAAATAAAAATAAAACAAATCAAAACTCAATATTCTGTCTTTTTTTATTCTTAGTGTGTTCCAGATTATTTGTAAATCTGTGCTTTACTGCAGCCAATATCTTAATTCCTTGCATGCTAAGCATGTTACAGTCTCAAAGTTAACTGTGTTTCCTAAGCACCATGCATTATCTTTGGGCTGAAATTTGATGATGCAGGAATTTGTGTTTGGCAGGGTCTCGAATTTGTTATGGCAAAGGATTTGGCACCACTTGAAGGAGATTATGTATGTGAACTAGTAATTAAGATGGTGCAAACTACTGAAGAGTATCAGTATGATTTCAGCCGTTGCTTAGCCATTGAAGGTACTGAAAACTTGAATCTTTTACATAAACAGAAACTGAGCAACACTGTATTGACTTTTCTTTCTTTCTTACACAGCTACGTATAAAAACAATAAAGGATTGTGTTTCGATATTTATGAGTTCATGGGTATTTTACATGGGACAGAGCATTTCTTGACAGTTCTCCAAGCCAAGGTTTGTTTTAATGTGTATATAAGCTAAAAGCAAGATTGACCATCACCATGGACATTTTTGAGAATATATGTTGATTTTATTAATTGAAACATGTTATGAATTTATAATTTCAAAGTATCTTCATTAAATTTTAAATATTTACTCTTTGCAGTAAAATGTGTTATGTTATATTTTTCTGTTCAAGATTGGAGGTCCTTGCATCATTATCCACCTCACGGATGACTCAGGACAATCAGTTACTTATTCTTGTACATATTGCATGGACAAAGGAAAATGGATTACAAATAACATGCCTCAACTGATCTTTCATCCATGCAAGCTGTTGTTTCAACTTCCAGTAAGCAAAAATAATTACTGAATAAAATCATTCACTTAACCCTAGAGTGTATATTTTATTAACTTCAATGGGGGTTAGGAGCTTTATACTGGGCATAAAAATACAAATTCTCTCCACCTTATAAAATCTCAGGCTTCCAACTGTGCTGAGTGGTCATAAATCCACCAGCTTTCTTCCAATTACTTCTCGGCCATTGTCAAGTAGTAACTGATGATCATGTGGTTGCTGCTTTCAACCGTACACTGGATGCAATGTCACCAATGCTCAGTCCATCACTGTAGAAGTCAGTGTTTCCATACTACATCTGTTGCACCTGCTTCAACCTCATGATGGTTGAATTCAAAGCTCAATACTGCGCTCAACTGCAAACTACCATCTTTGTTGATGATGTTATCCAGTATTTTCACCTTTTAGCTTCTTTAATTACACTATTGCTGAACCCATTAGATTTTCTAATGATAGAGGTGTTGTTGACTGCAATTTCACGTTTGTTTTCAATGCATTTTTCTGGTGATACTGAATACAATTTTATGCCCATTTTCAATGCATTCTTCTGTGTAACATGGTTGCAAACACATCTTAAGTTCAATCAGCATTGTTCTATTGTGAACATGTTCCACCCAATCTAATACTGTCCATATTCTTGTGGTATTTTGTAAATGCAAGGAGTTGCGAGACCTATATTATCTCTCACAGGACTCATGAGTTGATGTAGTCTAGTTGGAGACTTGAAGCTTGACCTGTTATGTCTCTTTAGTAGCCATCTAACCTTCCCACTCACTGAACCATAAAATGGCAAAACCCCAGACTTATTAATTTCCTCATTGATGATGCTGTTTTTGGATAGCTCCTAAAATTGCTTGCAATATTTGTTTGTTGTTGTAGACATTCTCACAAAAATCTTTTTGTTAGTGGTTCAATTCTTGTGTTAAAAGGTCAGAGATAGCTTCTACTTGACAAACCAAGGTCCTTAGAACTGTCTGCTTTTGAGGTAAGTGGTGGTGGTTAAAAGTGTGACAATGCTAGTACACATAAGTTGGTTTTCTATTCATACTGTGGCCAAGACATCCATCAGAACCTCCATCATGGACATCTACATCTATATCTATACCCTGAAAACCACCACGAGGCACATTGTAGAGGATACGGTCCATTGTACCAATTATTAGGGTTTCTTCCTGTTCCGTTCACGTATGGAGTATGGAACAAATGATTGTCTGGATTCCTCTGTGCATGTAGTAATTATTATAATAATATCCTCATAATCCCTATGTGAGTGAGAAACAGGAAATCGCAATATACAGGGTGATTATAATTAAAGTTAAACTTACAAACTGCTGTAGAAATAACACCACTGGTCAGAATGACATCAAATTTCAATGGAATACTACCGGAGAAGGAGGAAAACGTATGACAGAAGAAAAATAAATAGTTACAAAATGTAGCAATAGATGGTGTTGTAAGCATCAAAATTTAATAGTGGTTGACTACAAATGATAAATGAATCATACAACCATGTGTAAGGTGTACATTTGACATTAAACAAATTATACTACTCAGTGTCCATGGGCGTACAGTTGTGATACTGATAGTTATGTAAGTCCAGCCACAACGGCAAGGTCATATCACAACGTATGGGAAAAATCCGCTTTTAACTGCACTAAGGGCAAAAACTGCATAAAAAGCATCACTCACATCGGTTTTTAGTTGTCCTGAGACCAAAAACTGCATAAGAACCAATCACATCAGTTTTTAATTGGCCTGAGGCCAGAAACAACATAAAAAGCATCAGTCAAAACCAAATCAGATTATTAATTTCTGTGTGACTGGTGTAAAACACGGTCAATATGCTGTCCACCATTTTCTGCAACAAGCTGAAATCAAGAAACAGCATGTTCCACAACTAACTGAAGTGTTTCCAGGGTCACTTTCAGAATGTGTTGTGCAATGCATGCTTTCAATGCACCTCAGTTTGCAGTTGGAACACTGAACATAACATCTGTCAGATAGCCCCACAGCCAGGAGTCACGCAGATTAAGATCAGGTGATCAGTATGGCCAGGCTGTAGGAAAATGGTGGCTGATAATTCTAGCATTTCCAGTGTGGTGCTTCAGCAGCTGCTTAATTGGATTTGCAATGTGTGGAGCTATGCCATCTTGCATAAAAATTATCCAATCCACACAGCCACACTGTTGGAGAGCTGGAATGACATGGGTGCACAAAAGACACTCATAGCACTTACCAGTGACGGTACAGGTAACAGGACCAGAAGCACCTGTCTCTTGAAAAAAATATAGCCCTATGATAAATGATGCCATAAACCCACACCACACAGTGACCTTTTCAGGATGAAGTTGTACTGGTTGATTTGCATGTGGATTTTCCGTTGCCCATATTCGACAATACCGTGTATTGACATATCCAGTCAGATGGAAGTGGGCTTTGTCTGTCCACAAAATCTTCCACAGCTAATCATTGTCCACTTTCAAGTGAGCAAGATATTCTAAAGCAAAGGTCTCTCTTGTTGGCAGGTCAATGATGACGCTACAGATCAGACTTTATCAGTAATTATAGTACAAGGTTACATCACCAGTTACAGTTACATTCTCAGCAAGTACATCAAGTCCTTTCATGCATACATGTATTTTTTCATCATTACTAACTTTACAACAGTAGCTGGTATACAATGTAAAATGCATATTACTATATACATAACTAGGTCTAGATTGGGTCTTAGCATCTGTTCCACAATGCCAGGTCTTGTACGTGATGACATCTCTGTCGGCGAATGATTCCAATACAGGCAGAGAGGTATTCTCACATCGGACGATAGCAAGAGTAAACCATCCACTGAATTGGAATCATTCGCTGACCGAGATGTCATCGCTTACAAGAACCTGTAGATGTACTTCTGGTAATCGAGGCATAGTACTTCAATGCTGTTGCAGATATAGCTCACAGTGGAATGATTCCGCTGGTCTGCGATTGCGACTAATTTTTACAGGTTCTTGGCTGACGCTACAGATCATACTTTATTAGTAATTATAGTACAAGGTAACATCACCAGTTACATTTACATTCTCAGCAAGTACACCAAGTCCTTTCATCTGTACATGTAGTTTTTCATCATTACTAACTTTACAACAGGAGTGGGTATACAATGTAAAAGGCATATTACTATATACATAACTAGGTCTAGATTGGGTCTTAGCATCTATTCCACAATGCGAGGTCTTGTAAGCAATGACATCTCGGTCGGCGAATGATTCCAATCCAGGCAGAGAGGAATTCTCACATTGGACGATAGCAAGAGTAAACCATCCACTTCCAGCTGGCCCGTGCAAACCGATGTGAGAATGCCTCTCTGCCTGGACTGAAATCATTCACCGACCGAGATGTCATTGCTTACAAGACCTGGCATTGTGGAATAGATGCTAAGACCCAATCTAGACCTAGTTATGTATATAGTAATATGCCTTTTACATTGTATACCCCCTCCTGTCGTAAAGTTAGTAATAATGCACATGATTAATTTTGATTGGATAGCAAAGAAGGATGTTTCGTAGGCTTTTATGCACTGTGCTCACAGGTATGTCCAGTGTTCAGGCAATTCTCTGTGCACTACATATTTGAACACCACCACTAGTCTTCTCTGTGGCCACTGCTTCCACTGACATCAAATCAATTCGTTTACTCCCTCTACCAGGTTGCACATCAAAGGAACTCATCTTTTCGAATTTCCTAATCATTTTCTCCAGACCCACGGCAGTCATCAGACCAATCCTTTTTTAAAACCCTTCAGTGTCTGAAACTTCTGCAGAGAGACGTGTGCACAGTCATCATTCTTGTAATACAGTTTTACAAGCACAGCATGATCCTACATTGAGACTGTCATGGCGAACATAGCAGATGCAAAAGGAGGAGAAGCCGTGTACCCGGCGTGTTTATACCAACTTCAATGGGTCGTGTGCATTACAGGTGTTTTCATTTACATATTCTGACACATACAGTGCCATCTATTGATCAATTTTCACACTATTTTTTTTTTCTTCTGCCGTACATTTTCCCCCTTCTCCGATAATATTCCTTTGCAATTTGACGGCATTCTGACAAATGGTGTTATTTCCGCAGCATTTTGAAAATTTAACTTAAATTATAATCTCCTTGTATTCCTAGAGTCATCATTTAAAGCCGGTTCTTGAAACTTTGTTAACAGGCTTTCTCAGGATAGTTTACATCTATCTTCACAAGTCATCCAGTTCAGTTCCTTCAGTATTTCTGTGACATTATCCCACAGGTTAACAAACCTGTGACCTTTTATGCTGCCCTTCTCTGTACACATTCAGTATCCCCTGTTAGTCCTATTTGGCATGGGTCCCACACACATGAGCAATATTCTATCAATAAACCAAAGTGTACCACCTGCCTTACCCAAGATTGAATCTATGAGATTATTACATTTCACATCCCCACAAAGTGTTTTGGGGAGCAAAATAACTGATGACGGTCAAAGTAAAGAGGATATAAAATGTAGAATGGCAATGGCAAGGAAAGTGTTTCTGAACAAGAGAAATTTGTTAATGTTGAGTATAGATTTAAGTGTCAGAAAGTCATTTCTGAAAGTATTTGCATTAAGTGTAGCCATGTATGGAAGTGAAATATGAATGATAACTAGTTTAGATAAGAAGAGAATAGAAGCTTTTGAAATGTGGTGCTACAGAAGAATGCTGAAGATTAGATGAGTAGATCATGTAACTAATGAGGAGGTACTGAATAGAATTGGGGAGAAGACGAATTTGTGTCACAACTTGACTAGAAGAAGGGACAGGTTGGTAGGACATGTTCTGAGGCATCAAGGGATCACCAATTTAGTATTGGAGGGTAAAAGCCATAGAGGGAGATGAAGAGATGAATACACTAAGCACATTCAGGAGGATGCAGGTCGCAGTAGTTCCTTGGAGATGAAAAAGCTTGCACAGGATAGAGTAGCATGGAGGGCTGCATCAAACCAGCCTCTGGACTGAAGACCACAACAACAACAAAGTGTTGCTTTATGTGGTCATGGATGCTATTGAGGTTTTCCAAGAACTCTCCCCATTTTCCACACCCATATGAGCAGACAATGACTGTGTTGTCAATAAAGTGGTAAAAACAACTTGGCTATGTGGTAACCATGTCTGAGGCAGTACCCTTAACAGTCTCCTTGAACAGGATACTTATGGTCGGAGCTTATTTGTTTATTTGCTCACCATATAACAGTCAGTTTTTGGACATTGTCGCTGCGCAGGATTAGCCGAGTGGTCTAAGGTGCTGCAGTCATGGACAGTGAGGTTGGTCCTGGCGGAGGTTCGAGTCCTCCCTTGGGCATGGGTGTGTGTGTTTGTCCTTAGGATAATTTAGGTTAAGTAGTGTGTAAGCTTAGGGACTGATGACCTTAGCAGTTGAGTCCCATAAGATTTCCCACACATTTGCTTTTTTTTTTTTTTTTTTTTTGGACATTGTCATAGATTTTAATTCACATATACAAAGGCTTAATTAACATACATAAGTACACACATCAATATAAATAGTGAAGGTCAGAAATTATCATTTTTTGTTGAAAAAACTAACTTACGCTATATACACTGTTTTACAGAGAAAACTTTAAAACTTGAAGTATAAACCCATACATTGATATAGTGTGTGAAGATCAGAAATTATCATTTTTGTGTTGCAGAAACAAACTTATGTTATATACACTGTTATACAAAGGGATGTTACAACTTGAAATCTTCTACTGAATAACAGCTTTTCCCTATTAATAAATGCATAAGTTTACCCTTCAAAGTATTTAAATTAGCTTTCTTGAGGCCAAATGGAAATCTGTTATAAAAATTGTTTCCTATAATATGTGGACTACAGTCTGCAGCCTATGTGAAAGTTTTTCCTTTCCTGCATATTGTACCTATTTACATTACTGTTTGTTACATTATGTTCTGGATTTTGTTTCACAAACATTATTGCCTGCAGGATGTACATAGAGTAGATGGTTAGTATTTTATATTTTCTGAAGATTTCTGTACAAGGCTCTCTCCTTTTTACCTTAGCTACTACTTTTACAGCTCGTTTTTGTAGTCTGAAGTGCCTGTCTATACAGGCAGCTGGTTCCCCATACCGTATCTCAATATGAAGATGTGGATGTATCACTCCGAAGCATACACTACTGGCCAGTACAATTGCTACACCAACAAGAAATGCATATGATAAACAGGTATATATTCGATAAACAAAATATACCAGAACTGACATGTGATTAAATTTTCGCTCAATTTGGGTGCATAGATCCTGAGAAATCAGTACCCAGAACAACCACCTCTAGCCATAATAACGGCCTTGATACGCCTAGGCATTGAGTTAAACAGAGCTCGGATGGCGTGTACAGGTACAGCTGCCCATGCAGTATCAACATGATACCACAGTTCATTAAGAGTAGTGACTAGCATATTGTGATGAGCCAGTTGCTCGGCCACCATTGACCAGATGTTTTCAGTTGGTGAGAGAGCTGGAGAATGTGCTGGCCAGAGCAGCAGTTGAACATTTTCTGTATCCAGAAAAGCCCATACAGGACCTGCAACATGCGGTTGTGCATTATCCTGCTGAAATGTAGGGTTTCACAGGGATCGAATGATGGGTAGAGCCATGGGTCATAACACATCTGAAATGTAATGTCCCCTGTTCAAAGTGTCATCAGTGTGAACAAGAGATGACCGAGACGTGTAACCAATGGCACACCATACCATCACGCCGGGTGATATTCCAGTATGGCAATGATGAATACACGCTCCCAATGTTCATTCACCGCGATGTCGCCAAACACGGATGTGACACGGATGCGACCATCATGATGCTGTAAACAGAACCTGGATTCATCCGAAAAAATGACGTTTTGCCATTCGTGCACCCAGGTTCGTCATTGGGCACACCATCGTAGGCGCTCCTGTTTGTGATGC
This sequence comes from Schistocerca cancellata, assembly GCF_023864275.1. NCBI lineage: Eukaryota > Metazoa > Arthropoda > Insecta > Orthoptera > Acrididae > Schistocerca > Schistocerca cancellata. The sequence goes on along the minus strand of NC_064631.1, from coordinate 284,823,261 downwards.
AGCATCAAAGGTAACCGCAGCCATGGTATCCGAGCTGATAGTCCATGCTGCTGCAAACGTTGTCAAACTGTTCGTGCAGATGGTTGTTGTCTTGCAAATGTCCCCATCTGTTGACTCAGGGATTGAGACGTGGCTGCCCGATCCGTTACAGCCATGCGGATAAGATGCCTGTCATCTCGACTGCTAGCAATACGAGGTGATTGGGATCCAGAACGGTGTTCCATATTACCCTCCTGAAGCTTCAATTCCATATTCTGCTAACAGTCATTGGATCTCGACCAACGCGAGCAGCTATGTCATGATACGATAAACTGCAATCGCGATAGGCTACAATCCGACCTTTATCAAAGTCTGAAACATGATGGTACGCATTTCTCCTCCTTACATGAGGCATCACAACAATGTTTCACCAGGCAACGCTGGTCAACTGCTGTTTGTGTATGAGAAATCGGTTGGAAACTTTCCTCATGTCAGCACGTTGTAGGTGTCGCCACCGGCGCCAACCTTATATGAATGCTCTGAAAACCTAACCATTTCCATATCGCAGCATCTTCTACCTGTTGGTTAAATTTCACGTCTGTAGCACGTCATCTTCATGGTGTAGCAATTTTAATGGCCGGTAGTGTATTTATCTCAAGCTATCATGGTCCAGGAAGGCTGAGACCCTTTTCAATAGATACATATTGTACTGATTTTCTTACAGACATGGTCTCCATGATCTTTCCATGATACGTGTTCAACAATTATACACAAAAATTTGTGTTTGTTTGAGCTAACTGGCTCCTCATCACAACATCATATATTTGGCTAAAATACTCTCCACTGTATAAAAATAAAACTACATAAAGTGTTCTAGAGCAAAGATAACACTATACTTTCAAAAAAATGGGAAATCAGATGTAGCGAGTCATGTCAGGAACAGACACGAATAATAAACTGTGTGTTGTGGTTTATTCACATCATAGTGGCAATCCATATGGTTTGCATACAGGAAATACATAAAAAATTTACATTGCAACCACAATGAGTTTAAAAACTTATAAATAATAATATAACACTAAAATATTTATATAAATAGCTATTCTCTCTCTCTCTCTCTCTCTCTCTCTCTCTCTCTCTCTCTCTTTTTTCTCTCTTAGTGGGATATGTAACGTATGGAACAAACTGTATCCACCTGAGATTATTAGTTCATCCTTCATGAAATCATTCACTGAATAATAGGATTTCAGCATCAGTGCCTCACATAGTTTTATTTTCAGTGCATCCACATTAACTGGATCTCTTTTAATTTATTATAAGTTTTCATTTCTACTGAGTTGGTTGGAAATACAGTTTGAGGTGGCAGGTGGTAAGCATAAAGTTTCTTTTTTGTTTCTGGTGTCATGTGTTTGAGCAAAAATTATTCACCCTCAAATAATTCCTGTTTGGTATAAAAAAAGATAATAATCTCATAAATACACACAGATGGGAGCATCAGTATTTTCAGCTCTCTAAATAATGGATGATGTGATTCAGTGCAAATACTTCAAATGATTTTTTTTCTATACCAGCATCTTTAGCATCTGGACTATGTTAGCTGAACTTCGTCAAAAAACAACACCATATCTAATAATGGATTCAAAGTAGTTTGTGTGATGCTACATTTGGTTTGTGCATGTCAGTTGCAATACATAATATTTACACTGAAAATATAAAGATACTCAATTTATTAGCTTGATACTCAATGTGTGACTACCAGCTCCAATTGTTATTTTAATTTAATCCTAATAATTTAATTGAGTCAATTTTTTCTATGCCTCAGTTGTTGTCAATAACTATATTCTGCTACTATTTAGACTGTTTGGTTTCAAACTGTGTGAGTCTTGGATTTAAGCCATTTGGCTGAAACCAAGTTTCTAAGGTACTGAGGCTAACAATCAAAGATTTGGTACTTTTTTCTGCATCTTGATTTTCAGCTAACAGCAAAGTTTTATCCAGGAAAAGAACTAATGGGGAGCCAACATTCAATGGTAAATCATTAACAGTGATGGGAAATGGGACTGGGTCTACTATAGAGCCTTATGGAAAATCCTGAGCTCTTTGCTTTCTGTTTGATATGTGAGATTTAAGCCACTGTATGGTACTGCCCCTAATGTGACACTCATCAAGTCTGTAAATAAGCATAATATGGTTCACAAAATCAAATGCCTTTGTGAAGCTGCCGCCTTATTGCTCCTGTCTAATGATGTGCTTATTTTCTCAACAAAGTAGTGTACAGTGTCTATGGTGTTTTCCCCCTTGTTGAAAACCAAACTGATTGTTTAGGATAATGAAATATTTTGCAGTGAAATTTTGGATTTGAGTAACATCAATGTTTTCAAATAAGTATTTTAAATATGACTGGGAGTATTGAGGTAAGATTAAATTTCCCATGACCTTTCATGACTCCTTTTCGAAAAGTAGTTTAATATTGCCATATTTCAGTGCCTCTGGGAAGCAGCTCTCTTCAGAACATTGATTTATTGCTTGAACTAGGGGCTTTGTAATAATGTTGTGTACTTCTTTAGCATATCAATTACCATTTGGCTGCCGGCTCTGCTGTGCCACCTGCATCTTTTTTGCGGTCAACTTATTAAACCTTTGATGCACGAGTGGCTGGATTCTCAAAATTGCATGAGAGGGGTCGGTAAGACCCCTACCTTGGAACAAATACTAAATGTTGTTATTAAAAGAGATATTATCAAAATTTGAAGAGGCTGATGATACAGAGTTGATAAGAAAGTATTTATTATGATATTGTGACCTTTAATTTTAGTATAATATGAAATGCAGTATTATAAATTACATTATAATTTCCCTGAATTGAGTAATTAACTCTCAATTTTATTGATAACACAACAGAAGATATGCTCATGTAAAGCACCACACCTCACAAACAATTTCATTTTATTCATTGCAAATAGTTTTTATGCATTTGCAGAATAATTGGCCACTTTTTCTGTCTGATCAAGGTGGGAACACGAGGCATCTTCTTTTTGATGATCATTCCCTTTTCTGCAATCTTGATCTGTTGGCAAGTAGCTTTATTCTGGATGTTTCAGTAGTTGATTCTCATCTCTAGATGATAATTTTTTTTTTCCTTTTATCAGCTCTGCCTTTCAGGTGGGTTGGGAAAATAAGCACAAGATATTTATTGCTACTACAGCCAATAAATTTGTCCGTAAGACAAAATACCTTCTTTTTGACTGTTCTTTTCAGGTATTCATGCCTTTTGATCAACAAGATCAACTCTTGATTTATATTCATCATAGAATAAAAATCTCTCTCACTTACTTGTTTTTACTTCCTACGTCTACAGAGGTGCTGTGATGCAGAGAACTTTCACAATATCACACTTTTGTTCTTTTTGGAAACAGAAAGTACAATTGTCAAGTTGTCTTTCAAACAAAACAATAATTATAAAACTTCTCTGGATGTGGATAGAATTTCCTATTTGCTCTGTTACAACTACCTCTTACTGGAGCAGGTGGAGTTTTGATGATATGTGAACTCACTGGCGGCAGCAGTTTACTCTGTTAAGTTCCACCATGATTGTTGGAAATCAGTAGTTCTGTACTTGGTATCATCTAATTCATCCTGTTTGCTTCATTCGGGATGCTAGAAGACGTGGGTTCATTATCCTGGAGACTGTCCATATCTTAATCTCTACTACCTCCTTCTTCATCTTCAAGCCGTTCAATAATAGCTGAATCAAAATTTCAATCAGTTTTCTGACTTCAGATAACACAGGTACTATGGCATCCATGTTCTTAGTAAAAATTAAAAGTTAATTGACTAATTATTCCATTTATTTAAAAAAAAAGTGTTCATCTGAAAGTATTTTGACACTGGCAATGTGGAGTAAAACCAACTCAGCAGGCGTTAGAAAAATGACTTTTAAACAGTTGCCACTAATTATGAGCCACCAGCTATTAACTATACACCAAAAGTACAGATTTAAAAAAAAAAAAAAATCACCTACAGTTAGCAAAATTCACTGAGCAATTCTTTTTAACTAAATGACCACTGCCATTCCACTGCCACTCAATAAACAGGTGCAGAGCTTTAAAAACAATTAACAGTCACTGAATAGCTAGCTACAGTTAACCAAAGTTCCCTGATCACATTTTAAGCAAATTACCTTTAAACAGCTGTTATTAATTACAAACTCACTGTCATCCAGTAGACAGCAAAATAAAAAACAAAATAATTAACAGACACTGAATAGGCAGCTACAGTACCCAAAATTTGCTGGTTAGAAAGTAAGTGAATGATTTTAAAACAACTGCTATTAATTATGTACTCAGTGTCATTCAGGACACATACATGGTACATAATTTTAAAACAATTAACAGCCACTGAACAGACTGCTATGGGTAGCCAAAATTCACCAACCAGTTTTAAACAAATGACATTTAAACAGCTGCTATTAATTATGAGTGGTGATTGCATAAACCCAATAAGGTGGCAGGGGTTGGGGAGAGAGGAAGGAAGGGGGAGGGGGGAGAAAGGGAAGAGTGAGAGGTAAGGACATATATGCCAGCGTGCTGAGCTGCCCAAGCACCCTGGTGGTCAGGCAGCAGTCAAAGCTTCAACATGATGATGGTAGTGTGGCCCAGCTTTTCAACAATGACAGGCTGGCCCAAGTGGGTTTTGAAAACAGCTGTACAGGTCTGATCATCCAAAAGAAGTCACATTTCTATGTTACGTGAAACCTCTTGAAGAGGGACCACTACCATAGCCTTTCTGCTGTTACACAGTAATGGGTAGTCTTGTAGACACACCTCCTCCTGCTGGTTGCTGTGCCAGTAGATCAATGCCTAAGGCTGATGGAGATGGATACTAATGTCCTAGACATGATTCTTGGCTGTAGGTGTGGCCTGTGCCACAACAGTCATCTAGAAAGCTATTTGAAAAATTTCTAAAGTTTTCATTGCTTGAAGTACAATGATCAAAAGGTCATTTTTCTCTCTTTCAGATTATTATTAAACATTAACAAGTTTTCTTTGCCAAAGGTACTTCTCATATGGGTTTTAAAACTTGTAATGTTTTTTGTCTGCTTGTGGAAATTTGTGGATACTGTCTTCCACAAACCCGAGTCGTTTTTATCACTACGTAAATGACACATTTGCTGTCTCACCACATAGGTGTGAAAAACTGAGAAAGTGTTTGAAACATCTCACTAGCATCCATGATCAAATGACATTCACAATGATCGAAATTGAAAATGACAGCACTTTGCTGTTCCTTTATGTCCTCATCTGCTGAAAACCCAGTGGACGTGTCAGCCTGCAATGTTACAAGTAGCTGGTTCGACTGCTGTGGGATGGATTGAACCTGACAGGTCAGCTGTGGGCTGGCATGAATGTTTCGTGGGGTGGCCAGCAGTCAGACAAACTGTGATAGGCGAGCTGAGTCAAAATAAAGCTGGCTAGCAAGCCACGAGGCCCAACAGACATTAGGGTTTTCCTATGCAGAAAGAGGGGTGTGTTCCAGTGACACAGTCATGGGATGAGCTATGATGGAGGGATCTGTCACTTGAGAAGTCATCATTAATATAACATTAAGGAACATATGTAAAATTTGTAGCAAGTATGGTAGGGAAGAAACCAACCCACCAGTTTTGGAACCACAGCAATGGGATGAGCTCATTGAACATAAATTCATGTTCATGTTAATATTTAAAATGTTCTTAACATTATACCATTATTGTTTATAAAACATTGTACCAACTGAATCCATCATGAAAGTCACACTTGCAATACACCAGATGAAAGGGGATAATGCCTGCAATAAAATGAACACGTTACTTTTCGAATTAAGCAAATGTAAAAATATTTATAAAGAATTTTGTTTATTTATGTAAATAGTGCCGTAACTAAAAAATCTTCCTCAGAGACACAAATGATCTTACCAGCACAAGTTTCCTTCTCTAATATTCCAGTAACTTTCAATGTGTATTGGAAACACTTCCTTGCCACCAATTGCTCCAACAGAAGCTAACCTAATTCCAACACTGAACCTTGCCTCTCCCATTTCATACTACCATCCAACTGTGATCCTCCCTCCCTCCCCCACCTAACCACCCCCTGGACACCTTCCAGGAATTCCTCATTACCTCCATCTTGGCCTCATCACCCTTCCCCAGGTTCCCTCCTCAGAACACCAACCTTACAGAACCTCAAAACATATTCTGAGCTAATCGTCCTACCTGCAGACAAATGTTGCACCACTGTTGTTATGAGTCACAGTGACTACCTGGCAGAAGGTCTCTGCCAATTATCTGACTCCTCCACTTATAAACTCTGCCAGAGTGATCCCATCCCAGAAGTCCAACGTAGCCTCCAATCTCTGCTTAATGCATCAGGTCCTTCTCAGAGACTCTCCACTGAGTCCATTTCTCTCTTCACTTCTACGACACCCTGCACCCCAATCTTCTCTATACTCCCCAAACTCTACAGTCCCAACAATCCTAGATGCCCCTTCTAGCTGGTTATTGTGCCCCCATGAAGGAATTTTAGCCTCCATTGACAAGCAGCTCCAACCAACTACGCATAAGGTAGCCTCCTATGTCAAAGATACCAACCACTTCCTTCACTGACTCTCCACCGGCCCCACCCCTTTACGTCCTGGATACCAACTTGTCACTGTTGACACCACCTCCCTATATACCAACATCCCTCATGCCCATGGTCTTACTGCTACTGAAGACTACTTTGCCCTTCAGACACCAAACCTACTACCTCATTTCTCATACACCATGAGTACCCACATGGCACTCTCTTTTGCCAACCTGTTTATGAGCCATCTAGAGCAGACCTTCCTAGCCTGCCAAAACACCAAACCCCTAGTCTGTTTCAGGTTCATTGATGATATCATCATGATCTGAACTCAGGGCCAAGACACCCTATCTGCATCCCTTCACAGCCTCAACAACTTCCCTCCCATCCGCTTCAACTAGTCCTCCTCAACACAGCATCCCACCTTCCCGGACTTTGACCTCCTCATCCCAGATGGCTCCATCCACACCTCTGTCCACATTAAACTGACCAACCACCAACGTTTCCTACATTTTGACAGCTGTCACCTCTTCCATGCCAAAAAAGCCCTCCTGACAAGAATTCCCATGCTCAGTATGCTCAGGGTCTCACCAAGACCTTCACAGATAAGTACTATCCCTCACATCTAGTCTGCAAACAGATCTCCTGTACCATTTAACCACACACCACCAATCCTTCCACACCCTCAAGAACCAGCTACAAAGGAGTGCCTCCTTCATCATCAAATGCCCCCCCCCCCCCCCCCAAGGACAGAAACAACTGAACCACATCCTTCACCAGAGCTTTGATTAGCTGTAACCATGCCCACCCAAACTCCACAACATCCTGTTCCATTCATTTGCTACTCTAAATCCCAACCCCTTGCCACAAGTATCATATCCCAGCAGAAGACCCAGGTGCAACATCTTCCCAATCCACCCACCCAACACTTTCTACCCCAGTCCTGTCATACACTTATTATATGCCATCAGAGGACAGGCCACCTGTGAAAGCAACACTGTCATACACCATATCTGCTGCAATCATCACCCAGCTTTTTATATTGATATGATCCCTAACCAGCTGTTCACCAGGATGAACAGCCACTGCCAAACTGTGGCAAAGAGCAAAGTAGTCCACCCTGTGAAACAACGTACAGCTGAACATAACATGCTTGATTTCGATGGCTGCTTCACTACCCGAACCATCTGCATCCTCTCCTCTACCAACAGCTTTTCTGATGTGAGCAGATGGGAGTTATCTTTACATCACATTCTCTACTCCTGAAATTACCCCAACCTCAACATACAGTAAACCCCTGCTCCCACATTCTCCACCCGTCAGTTTCCATCCCCTCTGTCCTATCACCTCCTCCCTATTCTCATCTCCCATCCTCTTTGTGTGCCAACTCACATGCCTGTCTTTTCCCTTCCCTGCTCCTCTCCTTTTTTGCTCCCTGTTCTCCCCTCTCCCAACCACTCTTCCCCATCTCTTTGTGTCTTAGCCTGCCAATACTGTGTCTGTTGGCAGTCTAGCCCTCCATGCTCCACCCGACAGCACTCTTCTCCCCTCCCCCCCCCCCCCCCCCCACTTGTACCCTGCTATCCCTTTCCCTTCCCCACTTCCCCACCCCCTACATGACAGTCGCATTGTGGTCCAAGCTGTCAGAGATGGCTGTCATGTGTGTGTGAATGAAAGTGTGTGTGTTTGTTTTATTGAAGAAGGCTTTGGCCGAAAGCTATGTGTAAGTGTCTTTTTGTTGCGCCTGTCTACAAATCAGCAGGTAAGGTGAGCAGCAATCTGTCTTATTCTTATACTGTTAAGCTTGCATTTTTTGCCATTTTTTGGTCCTGTGACAGGCTAGATTAGTTGCTTCATGGAGAAATATAACATTAAGTCTATCTCCAGACTCAGTCTAATACACATACGCTCATGAGGCCTGTGAAAGATAATGTAATCCTCAGAACTCCTGCTGATAACAGAACATCTTGTGTGTGAAGACAATTTTATGTTGGACAAACCATTCACAAGTTAAAACAATGCTGGAAAGAACATAACAGTTGTCTGTGACTGTAATGTCCAGAGAAACCTCTGGTACCTGAACATGCATTGGAAAAATGACAACACCTCTATCATCATGGGCTTCTGACTAGCATGCTCACAGAAGCTAGAAAAACTACAATATCTGATAACACCATCAATAAAGATGGCATTTTATAGCAGAGCATTGCAAGGAACTTGTCCATTGGAAGGTTAAAGCAAAAGTGGCAGTCAGTTACTACTTAATGGTCAAGGGGCACTCCACCAAAAACTAATGAATGTGTAACTCATTCATGTGGCAGGAAGCCCAGAACAGTCACATCTTGGTGGGTCCATGAATATTACTAAAATATTTCTTAAAACAATGTCCAGGATAGAACAACAACAATGTAGAAATGGTAGATCGCTAATCACCACCTAAAGGAGGCATTGAATTGCAGGCAGGCACAACAAAAAAGAGTGCTAAAATATTTAAGCTTTCATACAAAGTTCTTCTTCTGAAGCAGAAAATGCACACACACAAAAAGCACAAATGACACATACATGGCCACTTTCTCCAGCCTGTGTGAGCTGACTATGATTGCACCTGATGTGAGCAGCAATCTGCTTCAATATTTTTGATTGTGCCTGTCTGCAATTCAGTGCCTCCTCTAACTGATGAGTAGAAATCTAGCCTTTCCATATCACCGTTATTCCATGCCTCAGTTCCTATTGTTTGATTCTGCCCAGTGGCTTTCCTTCCATTCCACAATCCAGTGCTGTTTCCCTTTGTTACTATTTTCTTTAGCCCATTATTTTATTCAGTGTCCATCCTTTTCTTTCTCTTCTGTCCTATGCTTTATTGTCACATTTGAAACAGCATGTGCTCTGATGAGAGCAGATTTCAGCTTACATCAGATGGTGTCATAGTCAGGTCACGGCACCTGGAGACAGTGGTCATGTGCTTGTGTGAATGTGTGTGTGTTTTCTACATCAGAAGGAGGACTTTGTCTAAAAGCTTAAATATTTTAGCAGTCATTTACATTGTGCCTGCGTGAGACTCAACAACTTCTCTATAAGGTGAGTAGCAATCTATCCTTTCCATAATCTTGTTAAAATAGTTCTTAAATTTAACTTACGGATTAGAAAATAGCAGTATGTGGGTCTAAAAATCTGTTTTGTCACACTTTATTCCATAGGTTCTGATACAGGAAGAGGATGTTAAAGAAATGGAGTACAAAATCATTAATTACTTGCAGAAGCTTTGCATCTTTAAGCATCACATTCTAGTATCATTCATTTTAGATGGAAGAACAATAACCAGGTAACTAACTACATAATCTATTATTTAGAATAAGTGTGGCATGATTGCAATATTTGTTGCACTCACACAAAGCCAGTCAGGAATGCAGTCCTATAAAGGAACACCGAGAAGCACATCAGACTATATACGTAGATAGCCACATAATTTTCACATACACAAACAAAGAGTTTCAACACAATAATTAAGTGATTTAAAAACTTTCCTCAACAAATAATTGCTTATATCATGTCTGTTTGGTTAATTGAGAATTAATTGGAACTGAGTCAAGCGTCACTGAACCAAGCTTTTGTTTACTAGTATTTGTCAGAGTGTTTGTGAGTGTGTGTTTGATGGGGGAAAGGGGAGGGATTTGAGAATTCATTCAGCATCAAGTTATTTCTTCATCAGTAGTGCTGGTCATGGAAACATTGAGGAAAACATTTAATGAACACAATATGTTTATGACCAGACAGTGATCTGCTTATAAAAAATAATACTTGTAATATGCTACAAATGGTACGGGAATGTCAAAAACATTTCCCTGTTGAAGATTTTATTATGTGCCTGTATTGAGTGTCAGGGGAAAGAACAAAATACCATGTTAAAATGTTAAGTAGTAATAGAGAATTTGTCTAAAGATCAACGGATGCTTTCACAACAGACTTGAGGCTCCACATATGCCATAACTAATTACCAGGACACGTTGTATAGTGGTCTCAGATCATCTAATTCTACAGGAGAAAATCAGCTTTCAATAATAGTATCCATATAATTTTTGCTTTTCTTGGAAAATAGGTCAGGAGAGGAGGAATAAGCTCCTACTACCCAAACTCCAAGTTTCATGGGGTGCAGTGACTAGTAGAGGAGGTATTTCCCCAGTAATACAACAGTGCAAATAACAGAAACTCATATTTTGTGCAGCTTTCAAGGAAACTACGGAGTTTAAGACTAATATTCAAAGGTAATGAATGAGTAAATGTTTTGAATAATCATCTCCAGTTGCCTTGTAAACTGAAAGATGTGCACAACAGTAAATTATGCTCCTCTGCTGCAATAAAAATTTCACAACTCACAAAAATACAACATTAAAAATAAAGAACATAACAATGGTCCTGTGGTAACTTCTGGGTTTTATCCTTCATTTATTTGAATATTGTGTTCTATATATTCCATCATGCAGGAGAGGCTTAAGGATGTGGAATGAGTTAAGTATTATAGTAACAAGCAAAAGCAGCCACTACAGACTACTACCTATTCTTGTTGTTGAGATATGATTCCAACCTTGCAGAAGGACTACCTTTTAACACCATAATGTCTTAGTTTTCCTATAGAAACTTATGATCTATGCATTCTAAAGTCTTGGCAAGATCACAGAAAAATCAATACGGTAATATATCTAATTAAGTTCTACTATATCTGTGTTCGTGAGATCATGCATTGTTTTCTCTGTAGAGAAGCATTTACAGAACACAGACTGAGATGTTAGTGTCAGAAAATTGATTCTATATCCTGTTATAAATGACCTTCTCAGAAATTTTTAGAACATAGAAAGGGTCAAGATGGGTCTATAATTAATCACCACTTGTTTATTGCCATTTTTATAAATGTATGTTACTGCTACATACACTATGTGATCAGAAGTGTCCGGACACCTGGCTGAAAACGACTTACAAGTTCATGGTGCCCTCCATCGGTAATGCTGGAATTCAATATGGTGTTGGCCCACCCTTAGCCTTGATGACAGCTTTCAGTCTCACAGGCAAATGTTCAATCAGGTGCTGGAAGGTTTCTTGGGGAATGGCCGCCCATTCTTCATGGAATGCTGCACTGAGGAGAGGTATCAATGTTGGTCAGTGAGGCCTGGCATGAAGTAGGCATTCCAAAACACCCCAAAGGTGTTCTATAGGATTCAAGTCAGGACTCTGTGTAGACCAGTCCAATAAAGGGATGTTATTGTAGTATAACCACTCTGCCGCAGGCTGTGCATTATGAACAAGTGCTCGATCATGTTTAAAGGTGCAATCTCCATCCCTGAATTGCTCTTCAATAGTGGGAAGCAAGAAGGTGCTTAAAACCTCAATGTAGGCTTGTTCTGTGATAGTGCCATGCAAAACAACAAGGGGTGCAAGACCCCTCCATGAAAAACACAACCACACCATAAAACCACAGCCTCTGAATTTTACTGTTGGCACTACACATGCTGGCAGATGACATTCACTGAGAATTCACGATACTCACACCCTGGCATCGGATTGCCACATTTTGTACTGTGATTCGCCACTCCACACATTTCTCTAACCTCCCGCCTAACTGTCATAGTACTTGCAGTGGATCCTGATGCAGTTTGGAATTCCTGTGTGATGGTCTGGATAGATGTTTGCCTATTACACATTATGACCCTCTTCAACTGTCAGTGGTCTCTGTCAGTCAACAGACAAGGTCGGCCTGTATGCTGTTGTGCCATACGTGTCCCCTTCACGTTTCCACTTCACTATCATATTGGAAACAGTGGATGTAGGGATGTTTAGGAGTGTGGAAATCTTGCATACAGATGTATGACACAAGTGACACCCAATCACCTGACCATGTTCGAAGTCCGTGAGTTCCGTGGAGCACCCCATTCTGCTCTCTCAAGATGTCTAATGACAACTGAGGTCGCTGATATGGAGTACCTGGCAGTAGGTGGCAGCACAATGCACCTAATATGAAAAACGTTATTGTTTTTGGAGTGTCTGAATTCTTTTGATCACATAGTGTATTTCAGTCTTTCAAGGATTACACATTGATGCATACTGACTGATAGTGATGGTAACTCAAAGGGAGCACCATCAAGAAAGATAGTGATAGTAACTCAAAGGGAGCACCATCAAGAAAGCACAAGATTTTAATACTTTGATTAACATACCACCATAACCAGAAGAGTTACTGTTTACAATAACCTAATGATTTCTGCAATCTCTTGAAAAGTTGATCTGGCAAGACTGATGTCTGCAGGTGGAATATGCAGCAGCTATTGAATTAAATCTAATGGATTTGATTTCAGTAGCCAGTTCTTTTCTCCCTGTGTTTTCAGCTACTATTAGGAAGATTTCATTGATTTGAACTCAGTGTGATCTGTCTCACTGCTACTTTTTTCAAGGGGTTTAATATCATTTGTCTCAACAAATTTAGTCATTTCTGTCCTATTAGTGCTCCTGACTGCCTTTACTTCATTCTTGAAATTTGAATTTTTTGTGCATAATACATGATGATTGGTTGTCCTCTGAATCAAATAAAGCTTTGAAGTATTATTGACAGTAAGGTTGGTAGTTCCTGATGTTTACTCACTAGTCAATTGAAGCCTTTTGCCATTTAGAGATAGCAAATTTGGAGGCAATGAAGAGATGTGTGAATAAGATGTATCACCCAAGTCAACATTCTAAGTACTAAATCCATATGGGGTTTCAGTTCTTGAGTATAACATATTTCCTTATGAGATCATTGTCTCCAAATTCTAGCACTGGTTGTTGTACCATGAGCATTTTACCACCAATAAATAGTACCAATGCCTATTATGACACTTATTGATGTTGAACAACATCCATGCATAAAATATTCTTGTATCACTACAGTCACATCCAGTTTGACTTGTTGTTCAAGCTTTCAAAAGGGACTGATATTGCTCTGGTCATCTGCAAATAGAATGTAACAAATCTATACTAATAATAGTATACAAAGGGACAACTTTGTTTAACATTCGCAGAATGAAATTTTCACTCTGCATCGAAGTGCACACTGATATGAAATTTTCTGGCACATTAAAACTGTGTGCCAGACTGAGACTCGAACTCAAGATCTTTGTCTTTCATAGGCAAGCGATCTTGCCCTCAAAAGGCAAAGGTCCCGAGTTCGAGTTCCAGTCTGGAAAACAGTTTTAATCTGCCAGAAAGTTTTGCTTAACACTGTTTCCAAAAAGTTCTTGAGTGATCTACTTTAAATTTTTACAAGATAAGGTTGGGGTTGGGTTGTTTGGGGAAGACCAGACAGCGAGGTCATCGGTCTCATCGGATTAGGGAAGGACGGGGAAGGAAGTCAGCCATGCTCTTTCAAAGGAGCCATCCCAGCATTTGCCTGGAGCGATTTAGGGAAATCACTTTTATAAGATATTCTAGCAGATTATTTTAATAATTAGTTTTCTATTTTCACTGTTAGAATGGAACAGTTACTCTATTTCTGTGAATTTGTTGAGGTAAATTGCAAATAAGTCCAGTATAATTTAAAAGCATTTTTCTGTGTATCTTTTTGCAGATATTTGCTAAGCAAGTCTACACTTCTATAGAAAATTGCATCTTCAGAGAAGAACCATTAAAAGTTAAGGAATGTATGTTATGTCTGTTAATTAATTCATTAATTAAATTTGAATGTATGTTTCCATTCTAACTTTTTACTAACTTTGTCCTCCTTTTTGAAGCTGTTTGTCCTCCCATTTATATGTCTGCATCTGGTCGCTCAATACTCTTATAAACATTAAAATGGACATGGTTTTTATATTTCTTTAAACAACAATGTATATGTTTTCTTTTAAAACCAACAGCAAGAAAAAATTGCTGTGCTGTGAAAATGTGCTCTTTCATTTTCTTCCACAAAGTCAGTTTCAGCAGAAAACTGTAATAAATACCAATGTATCCTCTCCATAATATTATTGTTATTCGCTCCTGGACTTTCCATTGTTTTTATATTAGGAAAGTTGTATTTATGGCTTATCGGAAGATTGGACAGTCGAATACATTGGAACTGATTTTCAATCAGAGTGTTTTTACCCTGAATTGTATGTATAGTTTGGAAGGCAAGTCCATAGTCTTATCACACAGTATTCACAAAATGAAAAATTATGTATATTCTGAAGTGTTGTAACATTAAAAAAAAAACATTAAAAACAAAAACAAAGAAACTTTGTCATTCATATTCTATGTCATTTCTTATAATTTCGAGTTTCATACGTTCAAACTTTGCAAAGTCACAATAAGGAGCCAAAATTTTGTCCTGACACAGTTCCAGGGCTACACAAACTAGGAACTATATCCAATTCCCATATATATTTAGTGACTGCGGGGCATTTTTGGCTTCGCTAGTTGACATGAATAGTGGTTTTCTTAGTGTTAGCACAGAGCATAGCAGTGTTCAATAATAGCCCTATCAATTATAACTGTACATCACAGCATATATAATTATGCCTTCAGCTTCTTGTTCTTTGCTGTCACTTTGCAGACTTATCATCCATGTAAAGAATGATCTTCATTAGGCCCTAGTCCACTACACATGTAAGCATACTCCCATAATGAGCAGTATGCTCAAGATCAATCCTCTTACATACAGACCTCCTTCATGAAGCTTCCCATGTATAGTATTGTTATTGTGCAAATCAATCACTGTTTATTTATACATCAAATACAGAAACAGATACTGTTAGAGTTACAATGAAGTATGCAATCAGAATCAAGGGTACTCATGGGTCAAAGTTCACTTTATCACTACTCATTGGGGCCATTGCAGACGCTTCAAAGCCAATCAAAAATGTTTGCTAGGCAGCTAGGGAACTTTCAAAAGAACAAGCTACACACAGTGCCTCTCCTAACAACCCATCTGTCTGTCATAATGCCTGCGTGCATACATATCTGTCAGGAGCAAGATGAATTATGACATCCCTAATTAAAGTTTCTGCTTATGATAGGCTACATGAACATGTAAATTTGTACTTCGTGCTCACTCCTTAAAAATCCATGAAGTGTAGCTTTCAAAGTCTGATACTAGATAATGCAAAAATTCTAACTAAGCTGCAACAACATGCATTTTTGTAGATAAATGTTTATGTCACTGGAGTATAAATCTCTCAAAAAGGTATTTCTTTGATTTCTGACAGTAGAATCAATTTATGCACTTTATAATACAGCTGAGGGTTGGTGGATAGCAAAAATCCTACTGCTGTTTTGGGCACTGAATATCACTTGTCTGTAACTGTAATTGTACCTGTTTTTGGTAAACGTCCCAGCCATATTCAGCATCATTAAATGGCTGGAAAGATAGAATAGTTGCAGGGATTACAGCCCATCATGATCCTAGCTCGAGAAATGTTGCAGAAATTCCTGATACTGATTAAGCTGCTGTTGTCAAAATTCGAAAAATTTCATGACCATGGTAGCTCTCCTATCCAATTTAACTGGAGCCTCCTCATTGCCAATTTTGTAGTTCCCAGTGTAGAGCACAAAAGTAATTTATTAACAGTCGCTGAACACACTGCAACACAGGATAAATTATGCATAATTTATCAAAGTTACTGCTACTGTGAATTTTCCCGGATTATAAATGAAAACAACTGGAACTGAGACAACTTGAATTATAGTGATGGAAACAACCCATAAGTGAGACCGAAATTAATCACTTAGCCAGATGAGACCACACTCCATTGAAATGGAATTCAATAGCAGCAGGAAGAACATTACTACACTCTGATCCCAAGCAGCCCCAGTCAGGACACAAACAGTCCAAATTATAACTGGTTTAGGGTAGAGTTATCGTCTATACTTCAGTCAGCTGTGCAGAGGAGAATATTAGTTGAACAGAAGTGAGAGTGAACTTGTGTCCACTTGGCTTTAAGTCAGCCATGTGATGGCCTAAGTGATTTTCTGGCTGGAAATGCTGTCTGTTTCTCACTCACATCAACCTTGTGACATGTACATGTAATGAGGCATGTCGATAGTATGGCATCATCTATCAATACTACCAGCAGGATTATGAGACAGATGATATCTGGAATAGCCCAAAACGGGTTCACAGCCAACAGTTCAAGTTTTTTATCTTATAAACATTCATGTCGTGCAATTTCGAATAAGCAAGTCCAGAAGTAGAGCCCGGCTGGCTAGCCACGGAATCTAACACCCTGCTTTCCAAGAGGGAAGGCATGCCGGTCCCCGGGGCAGATCTGCCCGTTGAATTAGTGTCAAGGTCTGGTGTGCCGGCCAACCTGTGGATGGAATTTAAGGTGGTTTTCCATCTATCTTGGCAAATGCAGGCTGTTTCCCCTTATTCCACCTGAGGTGCACTGTGTCAGCAATTGCTAAGCAAACACTATCTCCACATATGCGTACACCATAATTACTCTACCACAAACATTGGGGTTACACTCGTCTGGTATGAGACATTCCCAGAGGGGATCCACTGGGGGCTGAACTGCACAATAACCCTGAGTTCGGTGTGGCAACGGTAGGGTGGGCGAACTGCTGTGGCCTGTTGTGGGGTTGTGAACCACTGAGGACTATGGCAGGTGAAGCCTCTCTGTCATTTCTAGGTCCCCCGTTTAATACACACAATACGCACACCAGAAGTAGATATCAATGGCAAAGCACTAAAAATAACAGTTTGTGTATATGTCCCTGGGCTCCAGCTGGATATTTATTTCAAGTGTAATCAACACAGAAAAAAAGCTAATGAAGAAGCTCAGTTCAGTAAGTTTTGCTCTTAAAGTACAGTATGTCTCATTTCATATTATTTATTTGTCACTGATCATTTTAAATGAAATATGATTTATCAGCTGTACGTATCAGTAGTATAGTCCAATCCAAGGATACAGCTAAAATCTTAAATACTTTTTTGTTTTTGTATACTAAGATCAACATTGCCCATATCAAATGAAAGTGTGTAGCCACAATCATAAATACTGAAATCAACATTATCCATATCACAGAACCCTTTTATGAGGGAACTTCAAAAATTTAGTTACAGATCAATTAACTTTAACTGAATGCTTCGCTGTACTTCAAAGTGACATAGACACATTACTGTAGTTTTTGTGCTAGTCTCTGTAAACAGTGGCCGGAACATTCCACCAGTTGTTCAGTTCTTCAATGACAGAAACCTGCTCCATGGTCACAGAGCCATTTTAGAACTAGCGTCTGAGTGCCCTCATTGTTGTAAAATCTCTTTCCCTCCAAATGTTCTTTCAGCTTGCCGAAAGGATTGAATTCAAATGGTGCAAGGTTGGGACTTCCTGATAAGCATCACCAATGGATGTGTGGACTTGGTGAAATTATTGGCACAATTTGACTATAGCTGGACAAAATTACATTTGGTTTATATACCAACAGAATTTCACTGTAAATCTGTGGGCAATTTAGACATTTTGCCCATACTGGCTTATGATTTTCAGATTTGGATTATGCTTCCAGTTGCTGGGCCATTTGAATTGCAATCTGTGACATACCTGTTGTCCTTAATAGGAAATTTACTAAACATTTTGAAGGCATTCACTTTATGGGAGTTTCCTGTTCTTGCTTGCCTGTGCCTCATGATGTCAATGTTTGCGTTATGCTTTTGTGGTGACATATCTTTTCATATTGTTCCTGATAAAAGAGCAGAGATAAAGATATAGATATTCACAATTGTTAGTATTTTAAGCCTGGTAGAAAGAGGGCCACAATGCTCCATAAAATAAGCCTTTCACATAATATGGGAAATATATTTTTATTTTTAAAATGTTACTGATATGGCTTAAAGCCAGGCCTGTTGGCTATTTTCCATATTTTAACTCCCTCTTGACTTATGGAATTACCTTCTGGAGCAATGTAGTTAAAGTACATAAAAAAAGAACCGCAGTCCACCATCTAAAAACTGATCCCAACCTTATAATCCTACCTGCTGACAAAGGCTCCACCACCATTGTTTTGAACCGCAAGGATTACGTGGCAGAAGGACTCCGTCAGCTGTCAGATACTTCCACCTACAAACCATGCCACAGTGATCCCATTCCAGTAATCCAGTAGGATCTCCAGTCACTACTCCAATCCTTAGGCCCATCCCAGAACCTCTCCCCAGACTCCATCGCTCTACTTACCCCTACCACTCCCCACACTCCCAACTTCTACATGCTTCCTAAAGTCCATAAACCCATCCAGCCAGGATGCCCCATTGTGGCCGGTTACTGTTCTCCCACTGAGAGAATCTCTGCTCTCGTAGACCAACACCTTCAACCTATTACCTGGAACCTATCCTCCTATATAAAAGGTACCAACCATTTCCTGGACCGACTCTCCACAGTTCCTGTCTCTTTACTACATGGTGCCCTGCTCATCACTATTGATGACACCTCCCTGTACACTAACATTCCTAATGCCCATGGCCTTACTGCTGTCAAACACTACATTTCCAGATGCCTTATGGATTCCAAACCAACAACCTCCTTCCTAGTCTCCTTGACCAACTATATCCTCACCCACAATTACTTCTCCTTTGAAGGCATTACCCACAAACAAATCCACGGTACGGCTATGGGCACCTGCATGGCACCATCCTATGCTAACCTATTCATGGGCCATCTAGAGGAATCCTTCCTAAAAACCCAGAATCCTAAACCCCTCACCTGGTTCAGATTCATTGATGACACCTTTGCTATCTGGATTGAAGGTGAGGACACTTATTCACATTCCTCCAGAACCTCAACAACTTCTCCCCTATTTGCTTCACCAGGTCCTACTCAACCCAACAAGCCACCTTCCTAGATGTTGACCTTCACCTCAGAGATGGCTATATCAGTACCTCCGTCCATATCAAACCTACTAACCACCAGCAATACCTCCACTTCGACAGCTGCCACCCATTCCATATCAAGAAGTCCCTTCCGTACAGCCTAGCCACCCATGGTCATCACATCTGCAGTGACGAGCAGTCCCTCTCAAAATATACCGAGGGTCTCACTGAACCCTTCACTGATCGTAATTATCCTCCCATCCTTGTAAAAAAAAACAAATCTCCCATGCCTTATCTTTCCAGTCTCCCACCACTTCCCAAAGTTCCACAGTCTGGTCACAGA
Source organism: Schistocerca cancellata (assembly GCF_023864275.1). Classification (NCBI taxonomy): domain Eukaryota; kingdom Metazoa; phylum Arthropoda; class Insecta; order Orthoptera; family Acrididae; genus Schistocerca; species Schistocerca cancellata. Next base: position 284,803,541 of record NC_064631.1, on the reverse strand, counting down.
GGAGCATTCTCCTCGTAACTCAGTACCATCCGGGACTGGAGCAACTGAATTACATTCTCCACCAGGGTTTTGATTACCTCTCGTCATGCCCTGAAATGAGAAATGTCGTACCCACTATCCTTCCCACCCCTCCTACCATGGTATTCTGCCGTCCACCGAACCTACACAATATACTCGTCCATCCTTACACAACCCCCAATCCCTTACCTCATGGCTCATACCCCTGTAATAGACCTAGATGCAAGACCTGTCCCATACATCCTCCTACCACCATCTACTCCAGTCCGGTCACTAACATCACCTATCCCATCAAAGGCAGCGCTACATGTGAAACCAGTCATGTGATTTACAAGCTAAGCTGCAACCTATGTGCTGCATTCTATGTAGGCATGACAACCAACAAGCTATCTGTCCGCATGAACGACCACCGACAAACTGTGGCCAAGAAACAAGTAGACCACCCTGTTGCTGAACACGCTGCCAAACATGATATCCCTCATCTTAATGACTGCTTCACAGCCTGTGTCATATGGATCCTTCCCACCAACATCAGCTTTTCTGAATTGCGCAGGTGGGAACTTTCCCTGCAACACATCCTACGTTCCCGTAACCCTCCTGACATCAACCTTCGTTAGTCACTGTCCTCACCCATCCAGCTCCCTCCCTGTTCCCATTCCAACACTACACAGTTGTCATTTCACTGCCACACCCAGTCTTTTAATTTCTTTTATTTCTCTCCTTTCCACTGCTTACCCCCTCCCTCCTGCCCACCGTCTAAACTGCAACACTTGACTGTCCGCCACTCCCACCATACTATCCCTCCCCCTCCCCGCCCCAGCCTCCTCCTTACCCCCACGCAGTCACTACTCCCATCATGCACTGGTGCTGCTGTTCACAGTGTGGTCTCAGCTCTCTGAGACTTCAGATGTGTGTGCAAGTTGTGTTTTTGTGAGTGTATGTGTGTGCGTTTGTGTATGTGTATCTATTGCTGACAAAGACCTTAATGGCCGAAAGCTTTAATTGTGTGAATCTTTTTATTGTGCCTATCGCAACTCAGCATCTCTGCCATATGGTGAGTGGCAACTTTCCTTCTCTGGTATTGTAAAGTACATAAAGTATTTATTCAGCAAATGTGAGCTTTAAGAATACTGCATAAAGTAGATAACGACACATTTTACAGATGTCTCTTTAAAGATCTTGGAATTCTACATACTGCAGAGGGGGGAGGGGAAGGGGGAAGCTTCCCAATGGATTTACTCCTTAATGGTTTTTGTTGCTGAAAATAAAAACAGTTTCAGCTGAACAGTGATTTGTACAAAATAAAAATGTGTATATTGCATTTTTGGCTGGGAGTTCCCTTTTGGGAAGCTTGGTCCCATTGTGCAAGACTGTTTACTTGATGCCACTTGCATCTCAATGAGAATGAAATGATTAGGAGGACAACACACACACTCAGTCCCAGGTGGAGAAAATCCCTTATGCGGCCAGGAATTGTACAGAGTGTCATGACTGAGAGTCAACAAAGCTAACTGCAAGGCCAAGAGCTGCTGAATGGGATTTTCAGAATCGCAGTACAAGAAAAGAATAAATTTCCTGTAGAGTTTGCCTCGTTGCTTAGGGTTCAGAGTGGAGTTACATACTCCAGTACAAAGGCATTCAACAACTGCCCATTCATGGCAGCTACAAGGCAGCGGTGGGGTTCAGTGTATAGCTGCATGAAAAGCAATAGCTTATTGTACACTGGTACATATCGTTAAAAAATGTGGATAACTATTTTATAATATTATGAGAAGTTAAGTTGCTACTCACCATATAGAGGAGGTGTTAGGTCACAGATTGCTACAACAAAAAGACTCTCACAATTATAGCCTTCAGCCATTAAGGTCTTCATCAACAATAGACACACATACACACACAAAGAGTAGTGGAAGAGGAGGAGGAGGAGTTCAGAAAGTTGGGTAGAGTGAATGAAAAGGAAATAGTGAACAACTGGAGAGCTGGTTGGAAGCCAAGGTTAGACAAGTGTCAGAATAACTAATACTGAGGTACCAATAGAAGATAAATGGCATCTACTTAACATAACTGAGGAAGCAGCAACAGTTGTCAAACCAGTGGCTTTTCTGATAATTTACTAGGTCAAATTTAACTAGCGCAGGCACAAATCATACTAAGCAGTATAGCAATAGTTTGTTGTTTATGTAGTGTATAGCTTAAGAGCCTGTGAGATGCTTCTTTTTTATATATACCTTCAGTTATTTCATATTTATGAAAGATCTCCTTCTTTGGGATCTGTGAAATATGATGAATGATTCAGTTAATGAACAAATATATAACTTGGCTTGTTCACATTCCTGAGAGTGTTCCTTGAAGATGGGATTTATGGAACAAATGTGAATTATGAATGGATATCATATAAGAGGAAAGAGGAGACTGGCAAAAATGAAAAAAAAAAAATAAAATTAAATTGACTAGTTATGTGAAAGGGGGAATAAAGATCAAATAAATAAGTCAGGATGGAGGTTGTTATAAAAATGGGCAAAGTGAGTGAAAAGAAGTAGTGAGTGACTGGATAAATGATTGCAGGCTGAGTTTAGGTGGGTACCAGAAATGAAACACAAGCTGTACAGCAAGTTTTCACTACAAAGTCCTTAGTTAGTAACATTGCAAGTAAGTACTTAATCACTAGGATGGTAAACCATTACCATAATACCCAATAATGTCCTGCAAAACATAGTTACTTCAGACTTTTGTTTTGCATATTAATATTTGCACAGCTAAAGACACCCAGTTACTGACCTCCCCACTTCCTCCCACCCACACTCATTTCTCTATCCTGATAAAAAATAGTTAAAGAAATAAAAAAGTATAAGTTGATACCTAATAGCCTTAAGAATAATGATTTTGACATTTTAAAAACAAGTAACTTTGGTCCAGATACGGTTTAGAATCTGGTACATTTCAGGGGATCAACACAAATGCTAAGGTTTGATTTGTGATAAGGGTGTTATTATTGCTGTTTACTCATGTAACTGTGTGTTTATAAGTAAAATGTTTTTTTTTCTTTTTACTTGTTCACACATTTCTTAAGACTCTTTGAATTATGGCTCCATTATCTTCCCTTTTCTGGCATTTTTGCAAATTTCTAAAATAATTTTGGAATCCAGATGCTTTTACTAATTCAGATAACTTCATTAATTGATTTTCAGTGCTCAGTTTTCTGCTGTTAGAGATGCTGCTTTGAGTTTAGGTGAATCAAACCTCCATTTACATGTTCCACAATTAAATGTGAGTTTTAGTGTGACAATGGCGATCAGTGCTTACTCCATTTGCAGAGGTATGTTAATAACTTTATAAAATGTGGGGCACTCAGGACGTGATGTATAAAATTTTCAGTTTATAAACAATGTTATCAACCAAGTTAACTTTCATGTTTTTTTAATTTTTTTATTGATTTTAATATTATCTGCTAAGCTAATTTCATTTAACTGAGTAAGTCTGACAGCACTATCAACAATGAAAAATCATTAATTTTAATGAGATATTCTGAAAATTCAATAGACTCTTTCTGGTAAAGTTAGTTTTTTTACAAGTCTATGAAACTTACACTGTATATTATTTATATTAATCAGAATTCAAAGCCCTTTTCAGGCTTTCTGCATTCTCTACATTTTAATTCTTTTTCCCTAATGCTAACTAGTTGCTTGACGACTCTTATTACATGTGAATAAAGACAGACTGCTACTTGCCAAATGAAAGTATAGTAGGCTACAGGTATATTTGATACGCTCAAACTTATTGCAACTGCAATACGAGAGCAGAAAAGTATTGTGTGCATCAAGTGCAAGAGTGTTCACCTTTACAGTTGTGTGAAAGGCAGTCTGAGCCAAAAATCTGAGTTATTAGAAGAGACAGGAATATTAAAGTGCAAATATGACTCACTGATGCACAACAATTTAAAGATGGCAGTTTTAAGACATAAACACAATTTGCAGATGGAAAGAAAACAGAGAGACTGTGGATGAAACAAGAACCAAGTGTAATTACAATTGTGATAACTCCACACCAGTTAGCAAAAAGTGAAAGAAATGTATAATCACAGTGAAAAATTGCATTCTTTGTACAAAGTGCAACACTGTACTTTACTAGCAGTGTGCAAAAATTGATCTTTCATTAAAAGAAGAGAGACAATTTATGCTAGTATGGAAATGCATACAGTGCCACCCCTGAAATGCATGAACTATGAATTTTGTAACTGCTGTGTGTCAGGAAATATTCATCACTGGTGAAAAGATTGAGCAATGAAAATGTATTTCTGAACACAGAAATTCAACAGCTGAAAGAACAAATAATAAATATTTCACAGAAGGCTTGTAAAAACCCAGAACTATTTTGTGTTTGTGTGCAATGTCTACAAACAAGGAGTGCCATCAGTTAAATTCTGAGTTGCACACAAACAGGAGGAAAAAAACAAACCAAGACAAAAATAATTACAGTTCATCATGCAATGAAGAAAGCAGCAATGTATAACATTCAGATATAAGTGGAAAATATGCTGCAAGTAATGACAGTCCAAGAAGAGAGTAGAAAACCCCCAGAACAACTTAACATCATTAACATATTCACTGACAGTTTTGAAAGAGGAATAGCTTAAAAATCTCAAGACACCAGACACCACGGGCCACCCAAAAACTCAAGTAATAGTGATGCCAAGAGCTAGGCTATGCCAGACAGTGACTACCCAGGACATTACGGGCCTCGCAGGTGGTGTTAACAATTTCTGCCACTATGAACCAGCTGCAGCAGCATTGGCTATGGAGAAGACATTGAGCAAGTTAACACATATATGAGGTCTGTCCAAAAAACTCTGGAACTTTGCTCACAAAATTTTTCTACACTTACCTTCCACTTATTGTTCATGATCTCCTTCAAAATACTCTCCTCCACGATTGATACACTGCTCCAAATGCAATTTTGACTTCTGGAAGCAGTCTTGGTACATCTTGTGCTGAATTGCATGAAGCGTTGTCTGCAAATTTTCCTTTATCTCATCTATCGTTACAAATCTTCATCCTTTCAACAGGGTTTTCCACTTTGGGAATAAGAAATGTTCACAGTAGTCAGGTCTGGAGAGTATGGAGGAAGAGACAGCACAGGAATTTCATTTTTTGGCGCAATAGTCATGTACCAAAAGTGATGAACAAGCGAGTGCATTATCATGATGCAAGAGCCATGAATGTCTCACCACATTTCAGTCTGTTTCCTTCTCACATTTTCTTGCAGACATCGTAACTCATCCCAATAATACCATTGACTGGCCAATAATACCATTGACTGATAGTTTGTTGTTGTGACATGGATTCATGATGAACTAATCCTTCAAAGTTAAAGAAAACTATCAAAATGGCTTTGACATTGTGTGAGTGTTTTTTTGGTCGTGGAGAACCTTTCCTGACCCACTGTGAAGACTGAACCTTGGTCTCAACATCATAACTGTAGACCCATGTCTCATCACTATATATGATGCACTTAAGGAACATTTCATTCCCATTTGCGCAATCCAAAAGCTCTTCACAGATTGTGAGACAAATGTCATTCTGGTCTTGACTCTTGAGCCATGGGACAAACTTGGTGGCATTCCAAGATGCTGTGTCAGGATTTCATGACATGATCCATCTGAAATGTTAAATTCTTCTGCAATCTCTCAGAAAGTCAGTCTTCGATTGGCATGCACAATTACGTTGTCGATCCTGACATGAGTGTCGTCAGTAGACGTCGGAGGGCATCCTGAACGAGGGTCATCTTAAACTTCCGTCTGGCCATTTTTAAACTGTGCAAACAACTTGTAGTACTGAGTATGGCTTAAGCACTCCTCACTGTAGGCTTCCTGCATCACTTTTTGTGAGTCTGTAAAGGTTTTCTTGAGATTCAAGCAAAATTTAATGCAGGGGTGTTGGTCCTTTAACTTTGCCATCTCGAAATTCACAAACTGTGTGACACAATGTTCTACTCAATGCAGCACTGAATAGTAACTAACAGACAAACAGCAATGAAACTTCTGGCAGTTACACATTAAATACGGGTGTATGGGTGTGTGCAGGGATGCCAACACACCATTGGTGCGAAATTACGAATGTTCTGGAATTTTTTGAACAGACCTCATATAAATTATCAAACTGTAAAAGAGTATGTGCCAGGAAGGGGGAATGTAATTGTTACATCCCACTCCTGACACCAATTGTAAAAGAGCTTGTGGTTTGGGGATGGGGAGAGGAACTTCTGACACCAATGTTAATGACAGGGAAGGGGGAAGAAGGTTGTTAAATATGCCTTGTGGCAGCAGTGTGCAGGAGGTCAAGTGGTCAGGATTTGATAGTGGGTATCCAGGGCTGCCGTTAAATGACAAAACAGGAAATCAAGTACAATGAAGAGGATATATTTCAATATAAAGAGTAGAAAGGGCACACCCAGGGTCAGATGTTAGCAGGTTTAGGCCAGTGCTGGAGGTCAAACAATTAATTAAAATGGGCAATGGAAGGGGAAGCGGTTCATGTTAACTTGCATTGGTGGCCAGTCATGAAAAGCAGAGCCAGAGGTTCTGCCTTCCAGAAATATGTCTGTTCTGCTCGAGGTCTGGATTACAAGAGAGAGAAGCAAGTGTGTTTTGCACTGCTGGACGCTCCGGCGTCCACACACGTGATCCATATCCTGTGCACGCTATTGGCTAAAATCAATGGTGTGAATTTGCTAGCAGTTTCAGCAGAGGTCTCAGGGTGTCTCCTGTCAGCAGCTTTAACTGGACAGAACTGCCTCGGCTTTGAAAGACAAGTGACTTGTGCCATGTAGACAAAGTGTGAATTACTCTGGGAGAAATCTTGTAAACATTCCACTGAGCCCTTAAAATAATTTTTTTAAACTAATTCCCTAAAATATTCCTTCACTGGCTGCCATCGTGTACATTTTTCCCCCTTACAGAGAAGTGGTGACAAACATTGTTTACAAAAGGGTGTCAGTCACTCCCCAGAAAGATGGTTTGCTGTGGTAGGGGCCTTAATACTATGGGAGGGATGTGTTGCAATTGTTTTCATTTTTTGTGTGTATGTGGGATAGGACTTACATGCAGTCAGGTTTATAAAATTTCATGATAATTAAATATTAATTGTTCAAATTTTGTGCAGATATCCAATGTCTTCTGTAACAACCGAAATTATCAGTATAACAAAATACAACGGAAAATCCACGATTATAACAAAATATTTAATTCTATGGTTATAATAGAAGGAAACATTCCACGAAGGAAAAATATACTTAAAAACAAAGATGATGTGACTTACCAAATGAAAGTGCTGGCAGGTCGACAGACACACAAACGAACACAAACATACACACAAAATTCAAGCTTTCGCAACAAACTGTTGCCTCATCAGGAAAGAGGGAAGGAGAGGGAAAGACGAAAGGATGTGGGTTTTAAGGGAGAGGGTAAGGAGTCATTCCAGTCCCGGGAGCGGAAAGACTTACCTTAAGGGGAAAAAAGGACGGGTATACACTCGCGCACACACACATATCCATCCACACATATACAGACACAAGCTTGTGTCTGTATATGTGTGGATGGATATGTGTGTGTGCGCGAGTGTATACCCGTCCTTTTTTCCCCTTAAGGTAAGTCTTTCCGCTCCCGGGACTGGAATGACTCCTTACCCTCTCCCTTAAAACCCACATCCTTTCGTCTTTCCCTCTCCTTCCCTCTTTCCTGATGAGGCAACAGTTTGTTGCGAAAGCTTGAATTTTGTGTGTATGTTTGTGTTCGTTTGTGTGTCTGTCGACCTGCCAGCACTTTCATTTGGTAAGTCACATCATCTTTGTTTTAAAAATATTTAATTCTACGGTAATCAAAGTATTTGGGTGAAAACATAATAAATCAGCATAATGCAGTTGTTAAAATCCGACTTTGGTAAGAACTTTAAAATCCAACTTGGGTAAGAACTGGGTGAAGTACATTTAAAAAGAGTGATAACAAATGTAAAATTTTGCTATATCCTCCACATATTAGTTACGGGTAATAGTTGCACAAAGTTTCACAGGCTACAAAATATTAACACATTCCAGTAGAATGGAGGGTGCAGTTAGCAAGCTGAAGAGATGATGTTCCATAAATCATACGAAAATCTTTAACCACATTAACTCATGTTAAAATGCAAAGTACAAAGCCTTTCCTTATACTGTCAAAACACTGGAGTTAAGGATGAAATCAGGGGACTGTCATATGGCATAAAATAAGCTTGTAAAACAAAGTTACAGGCATGGAAACACACAGGCCCCCAAAACTCTACAAAAGATAATTAAAAGGTGTGTTCATAGTGACAAAACAACTAGCAATATTCTCGTCCTATTCATAAAATTTCATATAAAGGAAGAGAAATAATGCAGTGAGTTTTTAATCAGTTCACAAAATATGAAAAGGTACACATCTAGAATGTGGTTCTGTGCGACATTAGCACACGCGTTGTGTGTAAACAAACTTTGACTCACAGGAGAAGAGCACGTGGCTTGTCCGGACGTTCTCTCTAGCAGAGTGATGGAGCGGGTATCATCTGTGGTGTAACACACATCTTGCAGGAGGGGAAAGAGTGGAGAGGTAAGTGTAAGGGATGATAAAGAGATAGAGAGGTGAAGGGGAAGTGGCAGTGGCACTTTCAGCATGCGGCACAGCTGGTGGCTTGTACCGGCAGTATAATGCAAAGCATGCGTAAAAACAGAGAAAGACAATGCTGGCTAACAGACAGTCAAACACTGGTAATGATCCTCACAGAGCGACACCAAATTTGTACACAAAGAGATCCTAACTGTTATAGGACAAAACCAAATGCATGGCAGTATAGTAAAAACATTTAAGGAGGCTCAGTTAAGATCGTTAGTACAATACTTGCATTAATTCTTAAACAGATACTGGACAACAGAGTGCATTTCATTGTCAATTTTAAGCAAACACAAAATTCAGAAAATGCTGAAGTAACAGGGTGAGCTACGAAAAAAATGGACGCAAACTACTGCAACATTGTACAACAAAACTTTTATTCATTTGTGTGGAAGTCTCTTGCTAACTTAATTTTCAGCAAAATAGCGTGTTACTGCGCTTGGGCGATGATGTCACACCATGGGTGCTAAACATCAACAAACTAGTGCTTATTCCAGCAGGAGCTTCAATCTTGTAACATCATGGGTGTGTTTTTTTGAATAAACAAACTGGTGTCTCTCATTTCCTAAACACACGATGCGGCACTTTATCCAAATGGTAGCAGTGATAATTTCTGTGCTTGCTCATAACATCCTCACTTCATCAATAAATTACTTTGTAAGAAGTAGGGTGAATAATAATGAAACTTGTGTCCGTCTGGGTGAACTCTCTATCTCGCTTACTACTGTACAGGGAGAGGGTAGTGCACTTCTTCTCAACTTCAGGGACGCATTCAACTCTTCTCTATTGAGTAGATAACTCGAGTGCTTCATTTAGCAAGGATTTCTACAAAAATGCATATCATAGCAGGCATGCTAATGGTTTACAGTTGGTGGTACGGTAGTACTATACTTTGGAGGAGGCTCGGAAGTGCAAAGTGCCACCAAGCTAAATGGCGGTTCACGGGAAGACACCTCATAATGACCGGCTTTGTTATGACAATGCATTTCCACTTCACATTCCATCAGCTGGTGTTCACTTGCTTCTAAACTCCACTCGGAGTTATAGTCTGATTAGTGGGCATGAGAGTGAAAAACTCGCAATCATTTTTAATCTTAGGCAGTTTGAAAGAAAACAGGGAAATAAATGCTTCTAAAAGGACAGTAGACTTAGCTCTTCTGCAAAGCAGTGGAACAGTGGAGTATTAGTTGCAAAAGTTAGATGAAAATTCAAAGTATCACAATCTATTGAACAAGAAAAGACAAATAGAATGGACAACGCAAGGAGGGGCTCCACATTCTAGGTTTGACAACAAAACAAAATGTTCAACAATGTAGACTTGTAAAAAGTAGCGTTGTAGAAAAACTTTAGTAGGGTAAACCTGATGCATTCTTTCAAAAGGCAAAAGAAAATCATTGTCAATAAAGAAGATCTAAAAGTGAAATACAATACAATACAAAAATTCTACAATAAAGCTGAATATGATGCAAATAGCTTAATATCATCAAATAACAAATACTTATACAGTAGTTGGGAGAGGGCACCTTCAAACACTTAATATTCTCCGTACATGGTCACTCAAAACTTATACAATAAATGGCTTATAAATCAAATTAAGATTAGACTTAATTTATGACAGGCAAGACGAAGAATAGGGAGAGAAGTGGTAGCATATGGGGGCATGACTGGCTTATCACAAGGCAACAGCTGTGCCAGTCCATGTGTTTGTGCCATGCGGTCTCTGCTTATAGTAAGCATTCACTGGGAACATAGGCCGCTATTTAGATGACTCAAAAACATTGTCTCAACTAGAAACTCGCTGCATGGTAAAGTGAATCATGGTTAACGGTTCTGCGCTGACCCTTGGGGTGGCAGCATAAAAGAGACCATTTAACATCATATAAAACTACACACACAGGACCTTTTGCCAGCTCACCAATAACCTCAATAAAACAACCTCATGCATTGCTTCATTTCAACAAAACTTCACTGCCCTCTGGAGGATAACAGCTGGAAGTTGTCATATCCTCTCTTATAACCTTACGGGATAGAACAGATCAATTCTGTTTCATCATCAACAAAACTTCGCTGCCCTCCGGGGGATAGCAGCCGGAAGTCATCTCGTAGCGTCGTGCATTGAGTTATCCAATCAAGGAACTACCACTTACGAAAACAGAAGGCATGGACAGAAAAAGAATGAATAGTTGGGAAAGAGGATGCAGGGAGACAAGAAAGAAAAGAAAGAGAAGGTAGAAAAAGTTCATTTAGAGCGCCAACGATTTCGGATACCTTGTGGATGCGGTATGATGACACAGGGCATTACAGAGAGCCCTTAAGCACTCACATCTGTGGGGCAAGGATAAGGATCCTACTTTCATTATAGGGCAGAGAAATTATACTTATAGAAAAGCTGAAAGAAAAAAAGAGTTGATCATGACACGAAAATGAAACATAAGAAAATGCCGTGATCAGCTGGGAGACTCTGAGTTCGCCAAACACATCATGCAGGTTGCACATCCCTGGAGATTAACTAAAAGCTATACAAAAAAAAATCTTAAATAACTTCTCATCACAACAACTAAGCGTTACATACTTCTTCGACAAAAGAGTTGTGTTTTTAAAATACACAGGCAGTAACTGTATTATGGATGCAAAATTATGCTATAAAGGAGATCTAAAAGTTCTCTGGATAAATGTCTGCAAGGTTTCAGTGCATATTAACACTCCCAGTACAGAAGAGACGGTGGCGGCGGTGGTGTGGCGGTTGAGGGCCGTATGCACATGGTACTTGTGCAGCAGTGGCGTGGGCGGAGGGGCGGCTGGCTGTACTGCAGTGAAATTACATACCCCAGGCATTGATGCCAGGACCCCAATGCAGATGGCAGCAGAGGGCTGATGGGCGGCGGAAGGTGGGTAGCGGCAGCAGCAGGGAAACCACCCTGACCGTGAATAGTGCGCTCATGCGCTTTGTGTAGCCATGGGAGCAGCACAGACACCTCATGCATTTTCTTCATGTCTTGGTGCCCAGCTCAGAGTTGGCAGGTGGCTACTGAGAAGCTGGGCTGACTGCGACCATCAAATGTGGCCAGAGCACACGCCGTATGCACGTGCACTGGGGAGTGCATCTCGGTGGACTTAGCGAGCATGTGTAGGAGGGGCACGCTGTGAGAGGCAGGGTATGAACTTTGCACCGGGCACTGGTATGTGCGGACATAGCATCTGGCACGGCATCGCACTCGGCGTACTGCAGCACCCAGGCTCGGCTCATAGCAGGAAAACAGCAGTGAATATTGACCGACCACACAACGTCAAACATGAACCAAAAGAAAACGGCCACCTTGTGAACCAAATGGTGGGAACAAATCGCGATTCTGACACCAATTGTAAAATAGTTCATGGTTTGGGGATGGGGAGAGAAACTTCTGACACCAATGTTAATGTATAAAATGAAGGGGAAGGGGGAAGAGGGTTGTTAAATATGCCTTGTGGCGGCAGTGTGCAGGAGGTTGAGCGGTCAGGATTTGATAGTGGGTATCCAGGGCTGCCATTAAATGACAAAGCAGGAAATTAAGTACAATGAAGTGGATATATTTCAATATACGGAGCACAAAGGGCACACCTAGAGTCAGGCGTTAGCAGGTTTAGGTCAGTCTAGGTGGTCGAACAATTAATTAAAGTGGGCAATGGAAGGGGAAGCACTTCATGTTAACTTACACTGGTGGCCGGCCGTGAAATGCAGAGCCAGAGGCTCAGCCTTCCAAAGAGACGTCTGTTCTGTTCAAGGTCTGGATTACAAGGGAGAGAAGCAAGTGTGTTCTGCACCACAGGATAATCCGGTGTCCACACACATGATCGGTATCCCACACACACTATTGGCTAAAATCAATGGTGTGAATTCAAGAGCAGTTTCAGCAGAGGTCTCAGGGCATCTCCTGTCAGCAACTTTAACTGGGCAGAACTGCCTTGGTTTTGAAAGATTAGTGACTTGTGTCACATAGACACAGCATGAATTACTCTGGGAGAAAACTTGTAAACATTCCACTGGGCCTTTGAAATAATTTTTTTAAACTAATTCCCTATAATATTCCTTGACTAGCTGCCATCCTGTACAAAACAATGGAAAGTCCCAGTTCGAATATTAACACCATTATGAAAAGGATAGATTGCTACTCGCCAGAAAGATGACATGTTGAGTTGTAGACAGGCACAATGAAAAGACTGTACACATTGAGATTTCAGCCAAAGTCTTCTTCGAAAAAGAAAACACACACAAACATGCAGACACACCTCACACACAAATGACCAATATCTCTGGCCCTGCGGCCAGAATGTCGTGGTGGCCCAAAATACTGGTCATGTGGGTGTGAAGTGTGCCTGCTTGTTTGTGTGTGTGTGTGTGTGTGTGTGTGTGTGTGTGTGTGCACACGCGCGCGCGTGCGAGCATTTTATTTTCTGAAGAAGGCTTCAGCTGCAAGTTCAATTTGTAACAGTCTTTTCATTGTGCCTGTCTCCTACACAACATGTCATCTTTACAGTGACTAGCAATCTGTCCTTAACAAATAAAAGTTATGGCATTTAAATTTCCTCACCACTACGACTTAAACAAATAGTCATATGTATATGTGGAAATTTCAGGTGCTAACAAGATATATGATTCAATTTGCAAACCATTAAAAATATGACATTGATCAATTGTATAACAGAACTGACTGTAGACATGGAATTGAGTCACATGTGACTTCTTGTCAGCATAACAGAAGCTGACATAAATTACATGCACAGTGTATAAGTAGGTTAGAAAACATTCAGACAGTAAAAAATTCAGGATGGAATGTAACAACATTGTGAAAAGGAAAGTTGCTACTCACCATATAGTGCAGATGCTGAGTCATACATAGGCACAATAAAAAGACTGCCGCAATTAAAGCTTTCGGATAGTAAGGCCTTTGTCAAAATTGACAAGTCACACTCACACAAACACAACTCGCACACATATGAGTGCAATCTCAGGCAAGTGAAGCCACACTGAGAGCAGTGGTACCAGTGCATAATGGGAGTAGCAACTGGGTGGTGGTAAGAAGGAAGCTGGGACAAAGGCTCCACCACTGTTGTTTTGAACCACAAGGATTACCTGGCAGAAGGACTCCTCCAGCTGTCAGACATATCCACCTACAAATCTTGCCGCAATGACCTCATTCTAGAAATCCAGCAGGATCTCCAGTCACTCCTCAAATCCTTAGGCCTATCCCAGAACCTCTCCCTGGAGTCCATCTCTCTGCTCACTCCTAACGCTCCCCTCATTCCTACTTCTACATGCTTCCTAAAGTCCATAAACCACCCAGGAGGCCCCATTGTGGCTGGTTACTGTACCCCCAAGTGAGATAATCTCTGCTCTCATAGACCAGCACCTTCAATGTATTACCTGGAACCTACCCTCCTACATAAAAGATACCAGCTATTTCCTCCACCGACTCCCTGCAGTTCCTGTCCCTTTACCACACAGTACTCTGCTCTTCGCTATTGATGCCATCTCCCCTTACACTAACATACCTAATGCCCATGGCCTTACCCCTACTGAATACTACCTTTCCCAATACCTGATGGATTCCAGGACAACAACCTCCTTCCTAGTCACCATGACTAACAATATCTTCACCCACAGTTACTTCTCCTCTGAAGGCAATACCTATAAACAAATCCAGTGTACAGCTATGGGCACCCACATGGCACCATCCTATGTGAACCTATTCATGGGCCATCTAGAGGAATCCATCTATTTATGCCATCTAGGGGAATCCTTCTTAAACACCCAAAATCCTAAACCCCTCACCTCGTTCAGATTCACTGATGATATCTTTGTGATCTGGATCAAGGGTGAGGATGCCCTATCCACATTCCTCTTGAACCTCTCCAACTTCTTCCCCATTTGCTTCACTTGGTCCTACTCAAACAAGCAAGCCACCTTCATAGATGTTGCTCCCACCTCAAAGATGGCTACATCAGTACCTCTATCCATATCAAGTCTACTAACCACCAGCAATACCTCCACTTTGACAGCTGCCATCCACTCCATACCAAGAAGTCCCTTCCTTACAGCCAAGCACTCATAATTGATGCATCTGCAGTGATGAACGATCCCTCTCAAAATATACCAAGGGTCTCACTGAAGCTTTCACAGACCACAATTATCCTCCCAACCATGTACAAAAACAAATCTCCCATGTGAATTTTAAAATTTTCTCAGCAAATTGACTGTTCAAACAAATTTCAGGCTTGCAGCCAGTCATCATTCAATACCTTGCACGATATTTCAACTGGGTACCTGCCAGTTATCTTCAGGTGAACTGTCAGAGACTGGCGAAAACGTCCTCCGTTCTGCAATATACAGTGCGCTGTAACTATTCTGAGCATGCATCAAAAATTTGATGGATGGACCACACTGCCTGCTGACAGCATCCTCACTGGTGGAATAGTCTAACTCAGTCGCCCTCTGCGTTGCTGTTTGCCGCAGCTGTCGGCGCACTCTGTCATCTTCGATTTGAGCAAATCATGGAGATGATGGGATTCCATACACTGTCCAGCTGGTAGCCGCTGTCAGGGTTCAACAGATTTTCCGCCAGGTGTATTTCTATGGATTCTTTAATAATGGAGCCCCAGAAAGATGTTGCTATGGACAAAACCATTGTTTTCTCTTGTTGTTGTTGTTGTTGTTGTTGTGGTCTTCAGTCCTGAGACTGGTTTGATGCAGCTCTCCATGCTTCTCTATCCTGTGCAAGCTTCTTCAGCTCCCAGTACCTACTGCATCCTACATCCTTCTTAATCTGCTTAGTGTATTCATCTCTTGGTCTCCCCCTACGATTTTTACCCTCCATGCTGCCCTCCAATACTAAATTGGTGATCAAATGGCTTGGCTCTGAGCACTATGGGACTCAACATCTTAGGTCATAAGTCCCCTAGAACTTAGAACTACTTAAACCTAACTAACCTAAGGACATCACACACATCCATGCCCGAGGCAGGATTCGAACCTGCGACCGTAGCAGTCCCGTGGTTCCGGACTGCAGCGCCAGAACCACACAGCCACTGCGGCCGGCTCAATTGGTGATCCCTTGATGCCTCAGAACATGTCCTACCAACCGATCCCTTCTTCTGGTCAAGTTGTGCCACAAAATTCTCTTCTCCCCAATCCTATTCAATACTTCCTCATTAGTTATGTGATCTACCCATCTAATCTTCAGCATTTTTCTGTAGCACCACATTTCAAAAGCTTCTATTCTCTTCTTGTCCAAACTATTTACCGTCCATGTTTCACTTCCATATGTGGCTACACTCCATACAAATACTTTTAGAAATGACTTCCTGACACTTAAATCTATACTCGATGTTAACAAATTTCTCTTCTTCAGAAACGCTTTCCTTGCCATTGCCAGTCTACATTTTATATCCTCTCTACTTCGACCATCATCAGTTATTTTGCTCCCCAAATAGCAAAACTCCTTTACTACTTTAAGTGTCTCATTTCCTAATCTAATACCCTCAACATCACCCGACTTAGTTCGACTACATTCCATTATCCTCGTTTTGCTTTTGTTGATGTTCATCTTATATCCTCTCTTCAAGACACCATCCATTCTGTTCAACTGTTCTTCCAAGTCCTTTGCTGTCTCTGACAGAATTACAATGTCATCGGCGAACCTCAAAGTTTTTATTTCTTCTCCATGGATTTTAATACGTACTCCAAATTTTTCTTTTGTTTCCTTTACTGCTTGCTCAATATACAGATTGAATAACATCGGGGATAGGCTACAACCCTGTCTTACTCCCTTCCCAACCACTGCTTCCCTTTCATGTCCCTCGACTCTTATAACTGCTATCTGGTTTCTGTACAAATTGTAAATAGCCTTTCGCTCCCTGTATTTTACCCCTACCACCTTTAGAATTTGAAAGAGAGTATTCCAGTCAACACTTAGGTTTGCCTTTCCTTAATCTTTCTTCTAAGATAAGTCATAAGGTCAGTATTGCCTCACATGTTCCAGTATTTCTATGGAATCCAAACTGATCTTCCCCGAGATCGGCTTCTACTAGTTTTTCCATTCGTCTGTAAAGAATTCGCGTTAGTACTTTGCAACTGTGGCTTATTAAACTGATTGTTCGGTAATTTTCACATCTGTCAACACCTGCTTTCTTTGGGATTGGAATTATTATATTCTTCTTGAAGTCTGAGGGTATTTCGCCTGTTTCATACATCTTGCTCACCAGATGGTAGAGTTTTGTCAGGACTGGCTCTCCCAAGGCCGTCAGTAGTTCCAATGGAATGTTGTCTACTCCGGGGGCCTTGTTTCGACTCAGGTCTTTCAGTGCTCTGTCAAACTCTTCACGCAGTATCGTATCTCCCATTTCATCTTCATCTACATCCTCTTCCATTTCCATAATATTGTCCTCAAGTGCATAGCCCTTGTATAGACCCTCTATATACTCCTTCCACCTTTCTGCTTTCCCTTCTTTACTTAGAACTGGGTTTCCATCTGAGCTCTTGATGTTCTTACAAGTGGTTCTCTTTTCTCCAAAGGTCTCTTTAATTTTCCTGTAGGCAGTATCTATCTTACCTCTAGTGAGATAAGCCTCTACATCCTTACATTTGTCCTCTAGCCATCCCTGCTTAGCCATATTGCACTTCCTGTCGATCTCATTTTTGAGACGTTTGTATTCCTTTTTGCCTGCTTCATTTACTGCATTTTTATATTTTCTCCTTTCATCAATTAAATTCAATATTTCTTCTGTTACTCAAGGATTTCTACTAGCCCTCGTCTTTTTACCTACTTGATCCTCTGCTGCCTTCACTACTTCATCCCTCAAAGCTACCCATTTTTCTTCTACTGTATTTCTTTCCCCCATTCCTGTCAATTGTTCCCTTATGCTCTCCCTGAAACTCTGTACAACCTCTGGTTCTTTCAGTTTATCCAGGTCCCATCTCCTTAAATTCCCACCTTTTTGCAGTTTCTTCGGTTTTAATCTACAGGTCATAACCAAGATTGTGGTCAGAGTCCACATCTGCCCCTGGAAATGTCTTACAATTTAAAACCTGGTTCCTAAATCTCTGTCTTACCATTATATAATCTATCTGATACCTTTTAGTATCTCCAGGGTTCTTCCATGTATACAACCTTCTTTTATGATTCTTGAACCAAGTGTTAGCTATGATTAAGTTGTGCTCTGTGCAAAATTCTACCAGGCGGCTTCCTCTTTCATTTCTTAGCCCCAATCCATATTCACCTACTACGTTTCCTTCTCTCCCTTTTCCTACACTCGAATTCCAGTCACCCATGACTATTAAATTTTCTTCTCCCTTCACTACCTGAATAATTTCTTTTATTTCATCATACATTTCTTCAATTCCTTCATCATCTGCAGAGCTAGTTGGCATATAAAGTTGTACTACTGTAGTAGGTGTGGGCTTCTTATCTATCTTGGCCACAATAATGCGTTCACTATGCTGTTTGTAGTAGCTTACCCGCATTCCTATTTTCCTATTCATTATTAAACCTACTCCTGCATTACCCCTATTTGACTTTGTGTTTATAACCCTGTAGTCACCCGACCAGAAGTCTTGTTCCTCCTGCCACTGAACTTCACTAATTCCCACTATATCTAACTTTAACTTACCTATTTCCCTTTTTAAATTTTTCTAACCTACCTGCCCGATTAAGGGATCTGACATTCCACGCTCCGATCCGTAGAACGCCAGTTTTCTTTCTCCTGATAACGACGTCCTCTTGAGTAGTCCCCGCCCGGAGATCCGAATGGGGGACTATTTTACCTCCGGAATATTTTACCCAAGAGGACGCCATCATCGTTTAATCATACAGTAAAGCTGCATGCCCTCGGGAAAAATTACGGCCGTAGTTTCCCCTTGCTTTCAGCCGTTCGCAGTACCAGCACAGCACGGTGGTTTTGGTTACTATTACAAGGCCAGATCAGTCAGTCATCCAGACTGTTGCCCTTGCAACTACTGAAAAGGCTGCTGCCCCTCTTCAGGAACCACACGTTTGTCTGGCCTCTCAACAGATACCTCTCCGTTGTGGTAGTACCTACGGTACGGCTACCTGTATCGCTGATGCACGCAAGCCTCCCCACCAACGGCAAGGTCCATGGTTCATGGGGGGAGGTGTTTTCTCTTACTCCAATGAATATCCAGTGGAAATACAATGTTCAGCAATAGCTGACTTGCTTGGATGCAAAAGGCGGGTGTAACATTGATGTTCAGTGCACTGTTCTTTCACGGTGCATGTGGTTTGACCTATGTAAGTCATACCACATTGGCACGGTATCTTGTAAATTCCGGCCTCTTGTGGTAACAGATTGTTCTTTACTGATCCCACAAGGTCAGCAATCTTTGTTGTTGGGCAGAAAACCATTTGTACCTGAAATTTTTGGAAGATTCTTGCTATTTTAAATGAAGTGTTGCCAACGAAAGGAAGAAAAACTAAAGATTGTTTCAGCATGTTCTCCTCTTTATCCACTTCCTGTTTCTTAGTTTCAACTGTTAGTGCCCTGTTAATCTGCTGGATGGATGTACTGGTTCAAAGGAAGAATGATGGTTCTCTAGGGCATTCAGTTTATCGGAAGCCCACTCATACTAATTTGTACCTGTAAGCATCGAGTTGCCATCACCCGTCGTAAACCTGAGTGTGCTTAAAACACTTGTTCACAGAGCTCATACTGTCTCGGATCTAGATAGCTGACCTCAAGAACTGCCCATCTAAATACAGTATTCAGCGAAAATGGCTATTCTATCTGGCAGATTAACATCATTGTTTCAGAACATGAAGTCCATGAATGGCTGCAAATGGTCTTCAAGTAGCTGAACATAGCCCATTTCCAGTCAATGATTGGTTCAGTTGGACCAGAGGACCCAATCAGTTCTAAGTAAATATAGCCCACACCACTATGGAGCCACCATCAGTTTGCACAGTGTCTTGTTGGCAACTTGGATCCATATCTTTGTGGGGTCTGCCCCACACTCAAACCCCACCAACTGTCATCAGGACTCATCTGATCAGGCCACAGTTTTCCATTTATCTATAGTCCAACCGATATGGTCACAAACCCAGGTGATGTCATGCTTTTAGGCACTTGCATCAGGCATCTGCTGCAACAGCCCATTAGCACAAAATTTTGCCACACTGTCCTAATGGATACTTTCGTCAAATGTCCCACATTGATTTATGTGGTTATTTCATGCAGTGTTGCTTGTCTGTTAGCACTGACACCTCTACACAAATGCCACTGCTCTCGGTCATTAAGTGAAGGTCATCTGTGTGAGAGGTAATGCCTCAAATTTGGTATTCCTGGCACTCTCTTGACACTGTGGATCTCAGAATATTGAATTTCCTAACAATTTCCAAAATGAAATGACCTATGCATCTAGCTCCAATTACTGTTCTGTTCAAAGTCTGTTAATTCCCATTGTGCTGCTATAATTACGTCAGAAGCCTTCCACACGAATCACCTAAGTACAAATGACAGTTTCTCCAATTCACTGCCCTTTTGTACCTTGTGTATGCAATACTACCACCATCTGGATATATGCACATCACTACCCCATGACTTTTTTCACCTCAGTATGATTTTAGTATCCCTGCCTAGAGAAAATATTGATAATGATTAAGTGATGCTGCACTTCTCTTCTACAACAGCTGCCATCTCTCACACAGATACAGGCTGGCCAGGTGGCCAGTAATCACTTTTTCCATGCTGCATGAAGTACTTATCATCTCATCATATCACAAAATACACAACAACCCTGCTTTTGTTCTGACTATCTGGTTTTTACTATTGGGATATAATCAGCATGCAGCTTATAACTATTCTCCATCTGTTTATGGAGTATGCTTTCGTATCAGAAGTGGACCGAAAAATGGTGACGACGACTTACCACTTGTGTAGTTTCTGACTCATTTGTATCCATTGGCAGCACTTTGAACAGATGCTGCTGTCCTGACACTTTTGTCTTAACAGCAAATGCAACATCACTTAGTGATAACATCAGCCTCACCACCATTTGCCTGCTCTGATAAGGCTTCAGAGGGCTAGAAGGTATAATGTGATGTTTTCAATTTAATTTTTTTGCTTAGAGTATTTCTGATAAGCAATGAAATGCTTTACTCTTGTCTTCTAGAAGTCATTTGCATGAAGTTGGGCAAAAATTGTGACTACCTCGGGACTCTAGTGGCCTCCCTTTCAGTGAACTACCGATCTGCTCTGTTAACCAAATACTAAGGCCAACAAATGCACCTTGCGGCTAGGGTAAAATTTAATCAGTGACAGAAACAACATGGGCAGTCTTATACAGCATGTGCTGCTGACTTGCAGAATCTCGCACCTGAGTGCAATTTTATTTATCAGAATTGTAAAGTTCCCTAAGTAGAATCATTGTGTACCTAGTACCCAACAGGGAAGGCACAGTAAAGCATTAGCCACATCCAAACCTAGTCTCAGTGAAGTTCTTAAGATTATTAAATCTTTTATGGTAGTTTCTGCCAATCAGCATACTTTCGCTAACAAAATTCAAGTTCCAAACATAGATAGCCACTGTCACAAGGCACAGCCAGCTGATGATTCTGATTTGTCACCCACTTTTTACACCCCAAAATCTCACACACATTCACAGCATCTCTTGAGAGACTTAAGTTCATCAACCTTAATGATCCTTCGCCCCCCCCCCCCCCCCTCACTTCAATGTTGTGTGAATCCTTTTTCAAATACTAAAACAGGTGGGTCAGTAATAACTTCTCACATATTCACATATATGTTGAAGCATTCACTACATAAGTTGACAGTCATGCCCCAGTTGCAGCAGACATCGTTCAAGGAGCGGTTGTCTGCACCACACTATACACTGTTTATTATGTGGAAAATGGGCAACTTCCAGCTGTAGGTCAACGAGCTGCTCAACAGCATTAACTGCGCAGTTCTGCCACCACTGCCAAAGATGATGTTGACTCTTACTATTTCTGGCCAGTCTGCGGAGTTCCAGCTGGACACCACAGCCACTGTGTCATTAATTAATGAAGATGTATCGACAGCTTGTTTCACCTTCACTGCAAAGGGCTCAATGACTGTTCAACTCTTACTGCCAGAGGACAATCCCTCTCCTTGGAGAATTGTCATTTACAGCTATGTGCAAATATGTCAAACATGTACTAACATTCTTAGTAGTGAAGTCATCTAATGCTGTTAGCATTTTTGACTTAGGTGCCTTTACAACATTACATTTCAAAATAGTGGGCCACATAAATTTAATGCCCAACTGACATCATTTTCTGACCTTAATTCTCTTTGGAATAATATAAAGATATTTTTGAACCATCACTAAGCAGTGCAAATAATTTTACTGTCCATATCTCCATGAAATCATCAGCAGTGCCAAAATTTTGTAGAGCTTGCCCATTGACATTTTCTGTTAGAGATGCTATTCAGGTTGACCTCGCATGGCTCCAGGAACTAGGCATCACTTCACTGTTTGGAACCAGTCAGTGGGCGATGCTTGTAGATGTCGTTACAAAGCCTGACTGGTCTTTAAGCATCTGTAGCAATTTCAAGGCAACTATCAATGCTCAGTCCAGTATTGATCTCTGGGCTGTGCCTTGTCCAGAGGATTTATGAATGAAGATAGCCAGAGTATAAAAGGTGCTTATCTACAAGTTCCGTCAGATAGCAAATCAAAACAGTTACCAGTCTTAAATAAGCCATCTGGCTTGTACTAGTATAATTGTTTACCACTTAGAGTTGTTAGTGCCTCCACCATATAGTAAAAATACTTAGAGCCATTGATTCAGAGAACTAAAAAGAAGATTACTGTTTAACGTTCCATTGACAGCTGGAGATGGAGCACAAGCTCAGATAAGAAAAGAATGGAGAAAGATATCAGCTGTGCCTTTTTCAAAGGAACCATTCCAGCATTTGCCTCGAATTATTTGGGGAAATCAGGGGAAACCTAAATTTAGATGGCCGGACAGGGATTTGAACCACTGTCCCCTGAATTGTCAGCCCAGTGTGCTAACCACTACACCACCCCAGTAATTCTGGGGTTCCACATGGTTTTAATTATTTAGATAGTATCATCATAACAGGAGTGATGCACGTGGAACACTGCAGCAACGTCGAATTACTTTTTAAATCACTGTTGGAAAATGGCTTACATTATCTACTAGAAAAGGACAGTTTTTCTCCCCCCACTATCAAATTCCTGGGGCATATCTTCTATGGAAAAGGTAACAAGGCCACATGTGACCATGTTGATGCAATAATAAATATGCCAGCACCTGCAAATATCACACAATTCCAGTCTTTTCTCAGCAAGATCACTTACTAAGCAAAATTTATTCCCCAAGCAGTGTAAATCACACACACACTCTATTAGCTGTGCAAACAGGGCATCAGCTTTGTGTGGTAAGGCTACTGGCATCAAGCTTTTCAGTCCCTTAAGAATTTTCCCAAAATAGCAAAATACTTGATGCCATATACACTGAGCTGCAGTTGATGCTTGCTACAGATGCATCTCAATAAGAGGCTGCAGCAGTTTTTTTAGCATAATTTGTTGAATGGCTCTGAATGACAAATTGCCTAGTCTTCCAAAACATTAACAGTGGCACAACTAAACTATTCCCAAATTGAGAAGGAGACTTAAGCAATATTTCACTGCACAAAGAGCTTTCATGTGTATTTGTTTTGCAGCAAATTTGACTGTTTACTGGCCACAAACCGTCAATACTGATTTTTGGGCATCGGTCTAAGCTCCCAGTAAAGGCATCATATCATCAGTGGTGGTTACAATTAACTGCACCTGTGGTCAGGGGGTAGTGTCTTTGACTAGTTATCAAAACATCCCTACTCCCAGGTTTGAATCTTGCCACTTCTTAAATTCTGAATAAAAATCATCAGCAATGACATCCAAAGAAATCTGGCATAAGAAGTCACTCTCACCCTGCCAATGTCAAAGAGGGTGGAGGTACAGACAGAGATTCAGGGCACTCTCTTGCCCACGGAATGGGAAACTGCCCCTAAAAGGCAGAAGATTCAGCAATGATCAGTGACACAAGGATGCAGAAGGCAATGGAAACCACTGCATTAAAGGCACATAATGTGTATCTACAAGACACATGGCCTGTAATTGAAATTGTGTTTTGATGATCTCTCCATTGGCAAAAGATTCTGGACTAGTCCCCATTCAAATCTCACGAAAGGGGCTGCCAAGGGGGAGGTGATCATGAGAAAAAGATTGAATTACTAATAAAGGATAATGTGCTTCTATTCAAGGCATGGAATATCAGATGTTTCAACATGGTAGAGAAGCTAGAGAATCTCAAAAGAGAAATGCTAAGGTTCAATCTAAATATAGTGAGGGTAAGTAACATGAAATGGAAGAACAAGGATTTCTGGCCAGATGAGTACAGGGTAATACCAACAGCAGCAGAAAATGGTAGGTTGGTTGGTTGTTTTGTGGGAGACGACCAAACTGTGAGGTCATCAGTCCCATTGGATCAGGGAAGGATGGGAAAGGAAGTCGGCCATGAATTTTCACAGGAACCATCCCAGAATTTACTCGAAGCAATTTAGGGAAATGACGGAAGTTGGATTCGTTATGAATAGGAAGGTAGGACAGAGAATGAGTACTGTGAACAGTTCAGTGACAGGGTTGATTCCTCCAGAATCGACAGTAAACCAGCATCAACAGTTATAGGTTAGGTATACATGCCAACGTCACAAGCAGAAGAAGAAGAGACAGAGAAAGTAGTATATTAGGATATTCAATGGGTAATTCAGTACATAAAGGGAGATGAAAAGTTAATGGCTGTGGAGGATTGGAATGTGGTTGTAGAGGAAGGAGTAGAAGAAAGAGTTATCGGAGGATATGAGCTTGGTAGCAGGTACGAGAGAGGAGAAAGCCAGATTGAGTTCTGCAATAAATTTCAGCTAGTAATAGTGAATACTCTGTTCAAGAATCACAAGAGGAGTACTTGGAAAAGGCTGGGGGATATGGGAAGATTTCAATTAAATTACATCGTGTTCAGCCAGAGATTCTGAAATCAGATATTGGATTGTAAGGCATACCTTTGAGCAGTTATAGAGTCAGATCTCAAATTAGCAATGATGAAGATTAGGCTGATGTTTAACGACTAGTCTGGAAGAACCAAGCACAAAGAAGTGGGATACGGAAATACCATGGAATGAAGATATATTTTTGAAATTCTCTGAGGCTATAGATACTGCAATAATGAATAGCTCAGTAGGCAGTTTAGTTGAAGAGGAATGGACATCTCTAAAAAGGACAATCTCAGAAGTAGAAAAGTAAAACATAGATCCAAGGAAGGTAACAAAAGTTGATTGACAAAAGAAGGAAGTACAAAAATGTGCAGGGAAATTCAGTAATATAAGTCACTTAGAAATGAAATAAACAGGAAGTGCAGGGAAGCTAAGGTGAAATGACTGTATGAAAAGTGTGAAGGAACTGAAAAAGAAATTATAGTCAGAAGGAAATGAAAAATTATTGTCAGATGGACTGACTTAGCATACAGGAAGGCCAAAACAATCTTCGGTGAAACCAAAAGCAAGGACAGTAAAAATAAGAATGCAATGGGTATTCTGCTGTTAGAAGCAGAAGAGATATTGTATTGGTGGAAAAAATACATTGAAGGCATTGGGAGGGGGGGGGGGGACTCATCTGATGAGTGACAGAAGAGATAGAGATCCAGTGATCCAGTATTAAAGTCAGAATTTAAAAGAGCTTTGGAGGACTTCCTGAAATCACAAGGGGAAGTGGCAACAAAACACCTATTCATGCTGATGCATAGAATATATGAGACTGACAGTATACCATCAGACTTTTGGAAAAAGATCATCCATACAAGTCCAAAGACTGCAAGAGCTGACAAGTACATGAATTATCGCAGTCAGCTTAACAGCTCATGCATCCATGTTGCTGACAAGAATGATATACAGAAAAATGGAAAAGAAAATTGATGATCTGTTACATGACAATCAGTTTGGCTTTAGGAAAGGTAATGGCACCACAGAGGCTGTTCTGATGTTGCAGACGATAATGGAACCAAGACTTAAGAAAAATCAACAAATGTTCATAGGTTTTGTTGACCTGGAATAAAGATTCAACATTGTAAAATGGTGCAAGAGATTTAAAATTCTGAGAAAAATAGGGGTAAACTATAAGGAAAGACAGATAATATACTATTTGTACAAGAACGACGAGTGAACAATAAGACTGGAAGAGTTTCACCTCTACTGTGCAATCTATACATCAAAGAAGCAATGACAGAAATAAAAGAAAGATTCAAGAGTTGGATCAAAATTCAAGGTGAAAGAACATAAATGATAAAATTTGCTGATGACATTGCTATCCTCAGTGGAAGTGAAGAAGAATTGCAGGATCTCTTAAATGGAACAAACAATTTAATGAGTACAGAACATGGTTTGAAAGTACACCAAAGAAAGACTAAAGTAATGAGAAGTAGCAGAAATGAGAGCAGCAAGAAACTTAGCCTGTTGATCATGGAATAGATTAAGTTAAGGAATTCTGCAACCCTAACCCATAACGGACAGAGGAAGAAGGACATCAAAAGCAGACTTGCATTGGCAAAAGGGCATTCTTGGTCAATAGAAGTTTACTAGCATCAAAAATAGGCCCTAATTAGAGGAAAAAATTTCTGAGAATGCACATTTGGAGACCAGCATTATATGGTAGTGAAACATGGATTGTGGGAAAACTAGAACAGGTAAGAATCTAAGTATTTGAGATAAGCTGCTACAAATGAAGGTTGAAAATTAGGTGGACTGATGAGGTAAGTAATGTGAAGGTTCTCCACAGAATGAGTAAGGAAAGGAATATATAGATAACACTGACAAGAGAAAGGGATAGGATGACTGGACAGTTGTTAAGGCATCAGGGAATAAATTGTGTTGTACTAGAGGGAGCTGTAGAGGATACAAATAATAAAGGAGGACAGAGATTGGAACACATCCAGCAAATAATTGAAGACATAGTCTACAAGTGCTACTCTGAGATGAAAAGATTGGCACAGGAATTCGTAGAGGCCACATCAAACCAGCCACAAGACTAATGACTAATTTTTAAAAAAGCTACAATATGTATTTTCACCCCACTGCCATACATGGCAATGCAGATGGTCTGTCCTGCCTTATCACTAGACCCAATGCATAGCAGTAAATGGTTTGTTTTGCTGTCAACCAGCACCTGCAACAAATCCTTGATGAATTCCCGCTGACAGCACATGAGCTAGCCACAGACGCAACCCACTATGCAGTTCCGTGAGAAACTTTTCAGTGGTGCAATCAGGGTGGCCAGAGCACTTACCACAATAAGCAGGCCATGCATTTCATAACAGTTTTGTAATGTAACACAGGCTCAATCCCACAAATAGTGTCTTTACATTGGCCACTGATGACCTTGAATGCCTGTATCCTCCAGCTACTTCATACCTCACACTGGGTGATGAGCTGCATGAAGCCATTAGTTCAGTGACACATGTACTGGCCCAATATTGATGCCAAAATTGACATGTGTGCTGCTCCTGTCATGCCTGCTCTTTGAACTAGGTGGCCCTAGCAGATTGTTTCTATATGTGGCCACACCCAGACTAACTCTGGGAGAGAGTACACACTGACTACACCAGGCCATTTCAGGGTGCTATGTGGATTCCAGTGGTGGACACTCTCCAACTTCCCCTTGCAGCATGAATGTTACCAATGACCACCCATGTTACCATCCTTGCCCTCTATAGCATTGCTACCTAGTCTTAGGTCGAAATTTGTAACGAGCTGCCATTGAGCACTGTGATACCTACTGCTGGCCAGTAACTGCTGTGTGGTGACATGACGGTTATAGCAACATGTATGCAAAAGGAATGCAAGATGGGCTAGCTGTGCTTGGCAAAACTCAAACAGTGGTAATAGCTGGAGCAGAAAGAATGGTGTATCACACCACAGCTAGAACTGTGTTATGAGCCACGTGACTGAGAGCTGAGCAGTAGGGCAACAAGTGCACCCTTGAGCAGTATAAATAACTGTGGATTTTGAGACAGATTCATTCAGAGCCAAGCAGTACTATCATGACATCAGGGCCACACTGGGTGCCATCAGCTGTAACTATGGGATCAAGACCAGGTTGAGGCAGCTGTTTCCTGCACTAAGTCCACCCTGGGGAACACGTTGCCACAGCACAGTGGACCTCCGTCTGTGGCAGCTGCCGGCTGGAGGCAGCAGGTCATGTCCCCATGCATGGCAGCCATCCTTTGTCACTGCAGAAGCCACGAGCCATGGGGTCACCTGGGCACAGGCATTGGCCATCAAGAGGCAGATGCAGCAAGGAGGAGGGATCCACTGCCGATGTCAGGGCCTTAACCTACTGAAGGGCTGCTAGCTTGCCACCCAGGTCTGACATCACCACTGCAGAGTGCTGACACAAGTTCGTCCCACTGGAGCAGAGGCCAGTCACCCAGTGACCATTGCCAGCCTGTCGTGATGGAATGGTATGTGTCCATCTCTCATTAATGCTGAAGGAATGTTGTGATTAAAAGCAACAAAGTGTTTTCTTTTTTTTTTATCAGTCAGTCTGTCACTGGACTCCACCTGCCCACCACTCAGCCTCCCCAGGGCCAGCTGGGCCACCACAGCATGGTGCACCCCCAACACCTCACTACAATCATTGTAACTGAGGGAAAATTGCACACAGTGGTGTCAGACAACAGTCTTCCCTTCCATGTCGTTTTCAGTTTGAGGTCTTCTGTCGTCACAGCGGCACTGAGCACCTCACCACTGTCCTCTTCCACCCAGCCTCTTGCACAGAGGCCAATAAGGTGGTCAGAACACTTAAAATTTCAAACCTACAAAGCCTTACTGATGACACTGGCTAAGGAAGTGCTCCACAGCTTCCTCACCACATATCAGTTTGCCCCATCAACACCACTAGTCCAGCTGAAATCCCTCCAGGGTGTAGGCATCAAGCATTGCTAGATCTCCTGTTCCCCATGTAGCATACCCAACCAAAACAGAGGTCTGCCTATAAGCAGGGCACCTTTGTCTGGGTGCAGAGATTTGACAAGCATCCAGAATAGACCCAAAAAGTCATCATAGGATGCAGGGAGCATCAGCTGTTTGACATCATGAGTGGTTACACACTCATGACCCATAAGCAGAACCAGCTCTGGACGCAATTTCAGTCACAGTTAGTGGCCCAGCCCTCACCACTGCAGCTGCCTCTGACCCACAAACCTGACAATTCAACAACCACCTGCTGTGCCACTAGCTGTAATCCTGCACCAACTACTCAACAGCTTTGAGCCAAATGCTCAAATGTATAGCTGTCTTTTCATTGTGCCTGTCTACGACTCAAGTGTCTCCTTTGGATGGTGAGTAGCAATCTATCTTCTTCATAATATTGTCATTATTCCATCATGGACTTTTCATAGTTTGATATGTAACTGCTTACATTTCAGTACAGGGTTAGAAATCAATCAGTCTTTATTTGCCAATGATGACACATACAACAGAATAGGCTCCATATCATACACATAACTACAGACATACAAATTTACAGTACTAACATATCAATGAAAATAATCAATTTTTGAAAACATAATGCAATTAGATAGATAAAAAAATCGACTCCCCAGGCAGTGGCAGGAGAACATACATATAAAGTTACTTAAATTTGTAAGCTTTCAGAGCCAGTGGCTCCTTCTTCTGGAAGAAGGGTTGAAGGAGAAGGAAGAGGGATGAAGGATAAGGCTGATGTGAATTAGGAAATGAGGGAAATTCAGGAAAGTCATCCAGAACCCCAGCTCAGGGGAGGCTTACCAGATGGGATGGGAAGGAAAGTCTTTCCTTCTCATCTTGTCTGTTAAGTTTCCCCTGACCTGGGGTTCTGCATGACTTTTCCGAACTCTCCCATTTCCTAAACCACACCAGTCCTTTCCCTTCTCTTCCTTCTCCTCTCTTCCTTCTCTTCTCTTCCTTCCCCTTCAACCCTACTGCCAGAGGAAGAAGCCACTGGCTCCAGAAGCTTGCTTATTTAAATATCTTTATATGTGTGTTTTCCTTCTACCATTTGATGGATAGGATTTTTATCCATCCACTTACATTATGGTTAAGGTAGTGATATAATTAATTACAAACATAATTACAAACATTTTCTCATGCAGTTTATATTTTAACATGCCACTCTGTACATCAAAAAATTGTGTTAGATCCCAAAAGGGCTTTTCAGCCAATCAGCTATAGAATTTTCTTTGAAATAATTTCCAAGACATGGACCATGCTGAGGAGGGGAGTTATTTATTAAAGATTAGTAGTGAGGTGACTCTGGGTGAGTGTGCTGCTTTTACCAATGTGTGTCTTGGCAAATCAACTTTTATTTCACCTCTAGTGATGCACCAATGAATAGTCCCTCTTACCTGAAAGTCTTTTACGTTCAGTTAAACATACAGTGATCAGACACATATGTACAGGTTCGCAATTGTATCTTTTTTTCTAATAGATGTCGATAGTGATCTCCTGGGCCAACCCAACATACATTTCTCATACGACATTTTTTTGGGTTTTCAGTAAATCATTTATGTTGTAGAGTAACCCCATACCAACAATCTATAAGAAATGTGAGACTGACGCAGTCAAAAATATGTCACTCTTATTCAGAAGTAACTCTCTCAGTTTCCACATTAATTTATTTCTGAAGATTTCTTTCTATTATTAGTATTATTACTATAACAAAACCGAAAATTTATGTTCCTAGCTTTCGGAACAAATGTTCCTTCATCAGGGAGGAGAGAGGGGAAAGAAAGGGAAGAAGGGAAAGGAGATTCAGTTACTCACAACCCAGGTTATGAAGCAACAGGGAAAGGAAAATAGGGAGGGTAGCAAGGATGGAGGCATGGTTGTCAGAGGGAAGCCAAAGATATTCTACTGTAAGTACTGTGCCAGCTTCAAACCAAAGAGGATGCATACAGAAGTAAAGAGGTATATAGTATAAAGATAAACACAACTATGCAGGATGAAAAGATGCGTGAATGGCTAAGAGGAAAGGGAAAGAGGAGAAGACTGAAGAGTAAATGGGAGTGAGGTTGTTTAACGTAGGTTCAGTCCAGGGGGATGGCGGGATCCCCCTGGACTGAACCTACGTTAAACAACCTCACTCCCATTTACTCTTCAGTCTTCTCCTCTTTCCCTTTCCTCTTAGCCATTCACGCATCTTTTCATCCTGCATAGTTGTGTTTATCTTTATACTATATACCTCTTTACTTCTGTATGCATCCTCTTTGGTTTGAAGCTGGCACAGTACTTACAGTAGAATATCTTTGGCTTCCCTCTGACAACCATGCCTCCATCCTTGCTACCCTCCCTATTTTCCTTTCCCTGTTGCTTCATAACCTGGGTTGTGAGTAACTGAATCTCCTTTCCCTTCTTCCCTTTCTTTCCCCTCTCTCCTCCCTGATGAAGGAACATTTGTTCCGAAAGCTAGGAACATAAATTTTCGGTTTTGTTTTGTTTTGTGTGTATCTATCGGCTGTACTGAGCTGAGGTAAGTACTGGCCAGCCCCTCTATCTCTTTGTTAGAACTTCAAGTTTAACACATATATTTTGGAATGACACAACAACACATATAAGTCACAGAGTCAGTTGACAAGTAAGACATGTGTACACGTTAGCATTCGAATGAGCACTGAGTCCCAGTCTAGCGGCCGCTGCTCGGCTGGCTGCTTAGGTGGCGCAGTTGCTGCATGGCTGTCAGACAGTGCCGCACGTAGAGGACACGCGTAATTGCATGGCGGCACTTTGAATGATTGGCGAGTCACAACAGCGTGCCATACACTTCTGCCAGTTCTTGGCACTGCAGCTCTTTTGCTCTCCCTGCCAACAATGAGCAATCAGGTGCTTCACCTCAAGTCTCTAGTCATCACTCATAAGCAGCATGTGAGATATTTCTTGTAACATCATGCTATAGTTGTACTGTTCACAAATGGCAAATAAACATAAATTTGTTGCTCTCAGTAATTTTGATAGAGTTAAAATAATAGACCAGTTAAAGAACAGTGCTATTGAATCAAATTTAGCTAAGGAATATGGAGTTGTTCAAGCCACAATATCTGATATAAAAAGGACAGTGATAACACTATAAAAATTTGTGAGTTGACTTGACAATGGAGATAACCATACATGTAAAAATATTGAAAAATGCAGAAAACCAGTATTTAGACATTGCAGATTACACATGGTTCTTGCAGGTATATATCCAAGGTCAACCAATAAGTGATCTTTTGAGTCATGAAAAAGTACTTGAAATGAAAAAGAAACTTGGAGGTAACACTGACTTTAAAGTGACTACCAGCTGGCTTTTTTATTTCAAATCTGGGCGTGGAATTAGGGAATTGAACACTCAAGATGCAAAACTGTCAGCTGATGCTGAAGCAGCTGAATATTTTAAGAGTCTTTTAACAATCTGATTGATAAAGAGGGCTATAACAAAACCAATGTCTACAGTGCAGATAAAACTGATTTGTATTGGAAGAAAATGCCAACAAAACCCTTAGTTTCCTGGGAAAAATATCAGCACCTGGTTATAAGGCAATCAAATCTTGTGTCACTTTCTATGGCATGTGGAAACGTTACTGGAGTGCTTAGGCTGCCCTTGCTGATCATAGGGAAGTTTAAGAATCTGTCTCCCAGCATTATTTCAGTCCTCTATCCAATGAATCAGGGGATTACTGAAAGCTTCAAATGGTATTATAGAAAGGCATTGCTGCATTTGGTTCTGATTGGGGAAGGATGTAAAAAACAATCAGAAAGTGTACACCAGATTTAACTTGAAGTACACTGTGTACATAGCTGTGTACACTACCCTAGCAAAAGTTTGGAATAAGCTCCTTCCAAAAGGTGAGCTTATCACTGCAACGGAAGACCCACCAAATACTAGCTATTTTTATCACAACTGGCTGGGGTAATTAAAGAACCTTTGGAATCTGGCAACTGTGACCAGGGAAACATTCAAGACTGGCTGGAATGTGATGCCTGTGGCATTGGTTATCAATTACTGATGGACGATGAAGTCACTGCTAAAGTCACCAATGACCGAGTCCCTTGCAAAGACAGCTTTTCACTGCCTTGAGATGGTTACAAGGTGGTTTGAAAAATAAGAAGAGTATAATGATTTCCCACTGCTGTGTTAAGATTTAGCAGCAAACAACCATGTCTCAACTCTGTAGTAAAAGTTAATTTTGCACTCTTTTCCTAAACTGTAGGACTACCTTAATAGTGAATAACTGCTTTATGTGAGATATGTGCGGTATTTGTAATACATATGAAATATATGCAGCTTTTTATTTACTAAATATATCCATTTATTTCTTTCATGAACAATCAGTTTTCCAAAAAATTAGTTATCTGAACATCCCCAGCCTTGAATCATTTCAGATAATTGATGTTCTACAGTAGAAGTACTTGTATTATTGTTAGCAGCAATGTTATGTTGACTACAAGACCCTTGATTGCATAAGACTGCTGTATTATTATTAGTGGTAGTGGTGGTGGTAGTAGTAGTAGTAGTAGTAGTAATATTAGCAGTAGCAGCACCAGCAGCATTACTAGCATTAACAATGTTTTGTTCAGTATATAAGGGACAATCAAAAAGTCTCCATTTGAGGGTGTTGTGGCAGCATATATGCAATCTAGCATGACTTCAATGTGGATATATAAGCACCGACATGTAGGTAAGAGATCACTGTGGCATTCATGCCTTTTGGCATGAGTGCAGTGCATAAGGAAATGTGAAGTATGGGGACATTATTACCAAATGAGTCCTAACAGGATCAATCTGCTATTACTCTTTCCTTGGCTGCCGAAGGAGAAACACCAGTAGACATCCACCAGAGGGTGAAGGATGTATATTGGGCAGCATGTGTGTTCAAAACCAGAATTGTGGAAAGGTGTACCAAGTTCAGTGCTGGTCGCAATTCAACACAAGACTCCAGTTGATCTGGAAGGACAACCTCATCCATTACGGACAAGTAAGCAGGTAGTTGATGACATGATGAGGGCAGACTGGTGCATAGCCTTTCATCCACTATCAGTTTTAGTAGTGTGCAACACATTATCATGCCTCTGATTTCTTTAAAAAGGCCTCAAAGAGTTGATGATTCCTGTCAGTCAAGGACATTCAGCAGGCAGTTAAGGATTCTTCATGCAGCAGGACACAGTATTTTGCAGTTGATATCTTCAATCTGGTGCATCGGTGGGATGATTGCCTCTGTGCTCACTGTGATTTTGTCTAATTGGCATAACGATTCTGGGCTATACGCCCTTCAAACAGAGCCTTTTTGATCCCTCCTTATACTATTGCAGGTGCATTGTTAAAGCTAAGTAATCTTTTATTATCATTCCCATATTCCAATTGAGTATTGTCTGATCATTGTACACATTAGTATGATATTTACAAAAGTCATTGCTTTGATGACTACATGTAAAAAATTATTTTGAAAAAAGACACTGAATAGTAGATACCCACATAGAAAAGGAGGAGTATTATAACTCATTTTTTCAGTCATTCAAAAAAAAAAATTAACATATTATGGGACACATCATTTTTGTATAATTAAGGTGTGTGCATGTGTGTACATGCTTGCACAAACACAAACAAATCATATTGGACCACCAGCTTGACATTTTCTGACAACATTTCAAAGTTGGCTACGTACTATAACCAAATGTGTGTTACAATTTGTAATGCCATCATGAATTTTGGACATTAATGTAAGAAAAGCAGCTCCATTGCAACAGTATGTAGAATGAGTAGGCAGGCACAGAGGTGCTAATATATGATTTCATAAACAAGCCCATTCACCTGCATCAAGGTGGGCTAGGCGGGGCCATGAAATCATGGTGACATCACAGATAAGCCGTGTAACTGCCTGTCAAGAAAGCGTAATGAGCCAATAGCGAATTTTGCAGACAGGATTTGTAAGGTGAATATGAAGACATTTGAGTTAGGGGAGAGTGAAAATGCAAACAAAATTGTACTTGAGGAAGCAGGACAGAAGGCATTTGGATGCATTTTTAAGGAGCTTGCCACTTGACACATCAAGAAGGGTAGGGCCAAGTGCACGGAAGGATTTGTTCTATGTGGTCAGATTAGCTACAGAGGTTGAAAAAATTGATGAAAAATATATGTTTTTATTAGTTAATTCCTAGGACATTCATTCCAGTGATGTTGACATTTCATTAGAAATTCTGAAAAAGCATTAGAAGAAACAGGAAATAGGCTCACTGGGACAATTCTGTGATCTTTGGTTCAAACTATGATTGTTTTGCTAATTAAACTTCACAACAAAATGCTGTAAATCTTTTGGTTAAAAGAAAGAGGGAGAAAGCACTTGAACTTAAGCAAGCTAGCTTCATTTAGTTAAATCTGAATATGAATTGTGTAAATGGAAGAAAGGTTTACATGAAGCACAAAACAAGTGCTAATATGAAATGTGCAGAATGTGAAAGAAAAACTATTTTAAAGATTTAGAACTGCTTGTGAGAGTCAGTGTACCATACCAAGGGAGATCAACAGGACTGGGGGCTCCGAGTTGCAAGGGAAATGAATGTTACTGATTTCCAGGCGTCTTTGATCTGGTTAAATGGATTCAGGAAATTATATGGAAAAGGAAATCACAAAATATAGAGGAGATGTTATTAATAAGTAAAACTATAGAGAAACTCCATAGCTGATGTGAAGACGGAGCTGGATATAATGCCGATCAGTCGGGTTTTCTTGCAAACCGCACTTTATCATTTCGAACAAAAAGAAGAAGGAGTTGCTTGTGCAATCAATGAGTGCAATGACACATTTGTATACAAGAATGCCAAAGATTCATACCTCTGTCTTCAGGAACATCAAGGCAAATTAGGATGATTATTTACATGCAAAAGTCTTCTAATCAAAGTAGTAAAATCTGGAAAAATGGGAAAGAATAATTTTCAATGTTACATCCAAACATATTCTTACCATTTGCAGAAAATAATTCATTGCTTTTGTTGGGCTCTTGACTGGAAATAGTGACACCTCTTTAGAATGACAACAAAAATACTGTTAATATAATTCAGATTTCACCTGGAACTAACAGTGTGATTCACCCTCTTGGGGGAGGGGGGGGGGGGAGGGGGAATTTTACAATTTCTAGTAGCTCTTTCTCATTTTAGGTTTGTCATTGGAACAGCATTGTTAAACCTCAGTCATTTCTGCAATGTCAGTTTGCATCACTGTACACAGATGCACTGTATACACAGCACTGTTTACAGAACAATGGCCACAAGCATTTCTTACTCCATTTCAGTTTTGTCTAAACAAAACTAGTACTTTCTGTGAAGTACTTGACTGCATAAATTTTACTTTTATTATATTTGTTTCCTTCATCCGTTAGACACCTTGCATTTTTATGATGGCTACAGGGAATAAACAAGGTGTTGTTTCATTGTTAGAAAACTGTATGTTGTTCACAAAATATCATAAGAACTGTGCTACAGGAATTGTAAAATATTTAATGCCAACAAATTAAAGTTCCAACTGATGGAAGTCATCTGTAATGTAACAACAGACACTGCCTTGATTGTCTTTCTTCAACTAGTTACTTGTTTAATAGCTGCAACTACAACAGTTTAGCTGTTGATATGAACTGTGAGCTATTCAAAAATTAATGATTTGAGACATCTTTGCTATGGTTTAAGTGCTTAAAATTCACATGTGTGCATTTTGGACTTTGCACTACACAGTGCTACAACCACTTGTCACAGGTGCATCTGCTTATCTGCCTAATTTTATTCTAGGGCTGTACAAATGCTGTTATAAGCAGTTCTTCATGCATCAAAAATGCATAACTTTAACTTTTTTTAAGTACTTGCAGTGCACCTTAGTGCCTAAAATTTTGACAGTGCATTTCTTTCGGTGCATTCTTCCCGTGTGCAAAATTTCAGGGTAGGTTTCAAAATCTCGAATTGGACCATTCCCTTGTCAGTCTCTGCACAGCAGGGTAGTACGAAAACTGATGATAAAACTGCATTGCATAATAAAGTAGAATATCTTGAAGGTACGGAGGGATTGGAAATAGAAAAATTATTGTCCGAGTTTGTAGATTTGTTTTTTCCTCAAGGGCCTTTACCATCTACATCCATAATACAGCATAACATCCCTACAGGAAATGAGTCACCTGGATACTGCACTAGTGGTGGAAGGATTCATTAATCAACAACTAGCAAATGGAGTAATACCGGAGAGCAGTAGTCCATGGGGGAGGGGGAGGGGGGCAGCTGTGGTAGTTGCGTCAAAGAAGTCACCAGATGGTACTAAGCGATATAGATTCTGCTGTGTTTACAGGCATCATAGCTGTAACCAATGCATATCCGATAGCAAACATCACTGTGACTATTGATATCTTAGGTAGCATAAATACTTCTCTACCTTGGATCTGAGGAATAGGTACCATCAAATGGAGGTATTCCCTGACAACTATCCAAAGACACAATTTTTGGTATCCTAGGGCCACTACCAATATACTATTTTGTAATACCACAACCCTTTTTGGGATCCTGTATCCTCCTCCAGTCTCATCCCCCCTCTCCTGAAGAGGGCATATGTGTAATATCAGTAATTTACACCAATTTAAACTGCTGCTTTGACTTTGTCTTTTCTGGTCATCTGGATTCGAACACACCAAAGATTTTTTTGTGCAGCAAATTAGTAATTTACATTAATTTAAGCTATTGTTGTGACATTTTTTATGTTGAGCCTTACTAGTAAGTAGAATGAAGGAAACATGTTGGATTAAAGCTAACGTACCATCACAATTTGCACATAATACAAACTACAGGCCCATGGTAGGAATAAAGTTGCTATTGTAATTATGGAGTAATTAACAATTAAACTTCCAATATTTCTAGTCATCAAGAGACAGCTATTTTTATGCTTTGTTAAGTAAAAAAAACTAATTGTATTCCTAATAGAAATATGACATAATGATTTTTTAGTCAGAATTAAGCATACTCATTTTTAATTGGTGTTAGTTAACAGAACTGTAGTTATGACTATACAGGAATGTAAAGTTTTACTCATACAAAATGTAATTAATTGAATCTAGGCCTTTCATTCAATAAAACTAACCCCTCTGTTCACCTGAAAATGATATGGTGATTATCCTTTAAGTAAGTAAAATAATACATGCAAATTAACAAAGTGTATTGTTGCAATGATAAAACATGTAATTTATAATCTTAATAGAAACAGATTCTTTCCTGTCTTTGTATGAAATTATTCCTTTTATCTCGTATAAATTTCTATGTGATTTGGGAAGATGTATATAAAAATTTTAATTGTATAAATCTAAAAATTTAATCTGTAAAAATGC
Source organism: Schistocerca cancellata (assembly GCF_023864275.1). Lineage (NCBI taxonomy): Eukaryota > Metazoa > Arthropoda > Insecta > Orthoptera > Acrididae > Schistocerca > Schistocerca cancellata. The sequence goes on along the minus strand of NC_064631.1, from coordinate 284,765,402 downwards.
CAGTAATTGTTTAAAATCATATAAATAGAGGTGATTTGTACGCCGCAAAAGGTCAGTCTGAGGTCAGTGTTATGTCGGTCATGAGGCAGTCTTAAGTCCATTTTATGCATGTAGTTCACCACTGAACATCTAGTGTGTGAAATAGAACTCTTTGTGAACAAGAAATACTGGAACTTATTTCTACCATTGCATGATTCCCAAGTGGCAATGCAGTAACATCAAGATGAACCTACAGCAGCATTAAGAAGCAGCACCCCGGATTACACAAGATACGTATTATTTATTTGGTGGAGGATATCTGTAATATGACATGGTATATTGTTTTTCTTGTGTTAAGCAATGATACACATCCCAAAAGTCACCAACAAAAACATTTTTGCCACTACAATTTGAGCTGAAGAATGATCTGGCAATGTTTCAGCATTTGTTAGCTGGTTGCTGCGTAAGGCAATGAGATTCGGGTCATGGGTAGTATTGTCATCAGAGCTAAAAGAAGAAGTTCTTAAAGAAGCACATGATCATGTAATGTTGGAACATGGGAGTTGTAGATCAATGAATAGGAAAATAACAGAACACTACAGGTGGAAGTCAAGGAAAGATGATGATGACTGATATATGAGAGGTTGTATACAATGTGCACAACAGGTAGATATGGGCCACAAGTTAATAACTTTGCAGAGGTTATCAGAAGCAATGGAATCTTTCCAAATCATTTATCTGGACATCTATAGACCATCTTGGACTCTGTCAGGTTTCTGTTGACTGTGATTGATCCTTTTTCCTGAATGTTGAAATGGTTGCAATCCCTAACCAGCAGGCAGCAACAACAGCACAAGCATTTCTCAGCAGCTGGGGGCTCAAATATGGAGAGCCAGAACTGATGACCAAAGATCAAGGGAAAAATGTTATGTTACGTTTACTTAGCCATTTGTGTAATTTTCTAAATGTTTGAAAGTTAAGAACTAGTCTGCTACACCCTTCAGGCTAATGATAGGACGGAGAGTGATGATGATGTTTGGTTTGTGGGGCGCTCAACTGCGTGGTCATCAGCGCCCGTACAATTACCCAATCTTTTGCTCAGTCCAATTTCGCCACTTTCCTGGATGATGATGAAATGATGAGGACAACACAAACACCCAGTCATCTCGAGGCAGGTGAAAATCCCTGACCCCGCCGGGAATCGAACCCGGGACCCCGTGCTCGGGAAGCGAGAACGCTACCGCGAGACCACGAGCGGCGGACAGGACGGAGAGTGTGCAGGCATATGTAACATTTGTTGCTGCTGAGTATAATTTAAAGAGCCGTTCTGGAATACAGCTGTTGTCTTATGAGGCAGTTTTTGGGAGGCGCATGCAATTTCCATTTGACAAGATAAGACCAAAGATTGGCAATGGTGGGGAGTATGTCAAGGATTTCACTAAAACATGAAGGGAGATATGAAGTGTGTTCAAGGAGTGAACACCAGAGCCCTGGTATGCCAGGAGCAGTTCGGAAATCATGTGGGCAAATTCCAATTACTGAATCTTACAAAAACTGTTCATGATGATTACCTGTAGCCATTTCAAGGTGCTTCAGATGCATTAATTCAAGTGTTTCCAATAGCCAAGGGTAAAGCTATGGGCAGCAGAATGAGGGGAAATGTTAAAGCCCTGTGTGACCTGCACATCAGATCCCATTAAGGACTTAGATGACAAAAGTAGGGGTGAATATTTTACATTTTGTGTTATGCTGTTTACAGCTGATGAGTTAAGTTGGACAGAGTGCTATTTAGGGGTTAGTGGGGAGCATAAATGTTCTGATGGTTGTCTGAATAGGGGGAGTACAATATATATCATGACATGTGTGCTTCTGTGTCCATTGGTATATAATTTAGGTATTTTTAGGTTGTGTTTTTTTGCGTGTATCTACAAGATAGAGTGCATTTTGAAGGTAGAAGGGAAATGATGGGTATTCTCTGTTCCCATGTTGCTGCAGGTCAAGGTAAAGATGAGGGGAGACCTTTAGCAGTGTTCCACCTCTTCACCAGGAGTGCAGTGAGGGTACTCCAGGTACTACCAATGGAACCTGGACTGCTTCTCATGAAACAGGGGGATGTGGTACTCACAAGCCATCATTTGGTACTGACACTGACCCTGAATTCTTGGGAAATGCATAACAGGGTGAGGCAATTAGAAGATGTGTTTGTGGATGAACAGAGAGGGTCTGAAGGGAAAGACTTGTGGAAAGAAATGAGAAGTGAATATGGTAAGTTGCACCTGTTGCATGAACAAATGCGAGGGCAGATGTAACAGATAGTGGAAGTGGTACCATGCATGACATAGCAGTATAAAAGAGGTTGCTTGGGAAGAATATTGAAAATGATTTTTGGAACTGAAGATGTCGGTGACATTCAGGAACTGAATGGTATGACAGAGAGAGTGAATTACTTGGCAAGGAGGAATAAAGCCACCATACAAAGGCACCTTACATAACTGACCAGATTGGAATGAAGGATACTGAATAACTCCTGTACTATATGGAGATTATCAACTGTGGTAATGCAGCTTGTGAAGATGATGGTAAATACTGTGATTTGGGACCTATGCGAACGCTTTATATACAAGAATGATAGAAGCAAGAATAGTACAGTCTTTAGCCAGTAGCTTGTGGGATTCTCAGATAGTGGTGATGGAGTTGTAGGAAGCAGTTTTATATACTGCACACAGACAGCTGAGTCTAACTCTGTTATCACTGGATCAGTTCGTGGTAGGCTTGTAGAAACTGCAGAAGAAGTTGTCACCAGAATTAGAACCCATCACCATACTAGACGAACCAAACCTATCACTATATTACCATGTAGCTATGGTTGAAGTTAAAGCAAATCTATTGCAACTGTATGTATTAGTTAGATTTACCATCAACAATCAGTTAGTCAAGTTTATGTGTTTCACCAAAGTTGAAAAAAAAAGAGGTATTGCTGATCTCAGGGGAAGATGATAGTCATATGGTGATGTCACTAACCAAACTCCAACACTGTCAAAGGGTGAGGGTTACGATCTACTTGACAAAGATGGTGCATGCAGTCACCAGCACACGTGAGATTCAGTTGTACTTAGATAAGACAGAAGGTCAGTATTGCTCTCATGACATCTTGGAGCTGTGACCCTATTTTCAGCAAGTGAATTGGCACTGGGTTTATTTTGCACACAATACTGATGTTATAGTAGCAAATTGCTACAACCAGTGTAGGCTCATTGTAGCTAAGCATTTGGAACTGCATTTCATCTGTCAGCTTATGTTACAGGGGAAACCAAATTAAACATTAAACAGACTGGCCAGAGAAGCCACTCAGAATACTTCCAGCAAGAAATTTGACTTACCTAAATGAAACATTGGATCCTAACATAATCCTATCCTTAAATCAGCTAATAGGCACAAGCAAAGGCTGGATTTCAGTAGAGCAAATGCTCTCCCATGTACATCAATATCAGGAGGAGCAGCAGGATATGATCATGACTATGAGTGTTACAGCCACAGGCAATGCATTGATTTTGACTCTGTTCTGCATCACCTATCTTAGATGGAGAGCCACTTATCAATGCAATTCTTCAGTACATCAGATACTGCTGGACTGAATAACCATATGTACATAAGATGATAAGAGAAGTGAAAGAAACTGAATGTAAGAGTAAGATATATGTCCTCTCCGGGAGACACCACCTTGATGAAGCACTGTCTGTGCGGGTGGAGAGGCTTGTGTATCTGCGGGAAGCTGAGGGCTATGCCGAAGGTAGAGGACCTACTGCCAGAAAGGCCTCAGCCAATGGATCAGACTGCCCCAGAGTGTCCCACAACGTCCCATCTTCTTCATTTACTCCTAGTCCTACCCAATTCCCTTTCCCAACTCAAGGTGTGATGCGATCCATGCTGAGGGGTGTGTGGCACATGGGAAGATGTGATGCAAATGGAGCCTCAGGGATACCAGGCGACCTCCCTGAGTAATTAGTCTCACACCGCACAGGGTATTCGTGGTGTGGACCTTCTAGATCCCCAAATCTCATGGGACCAATATGGACACGATTATAGAAAATAAAGAAAAAGAAACTGAAGGGCAAATTGAGACCTCAGATACCCAAACATTGGGGACAGATCCAATGGAAGGCATTTCCACTACTGAATCAGGGCCTAGACCAGAGACAGAAGTGGGAACTGTAACCAAGAAGACCAGATTTAGATCAAAGGCTTGTCTGGGGCCCAGAGGAGGAAGCTACTCAGGAAACAGAGGAAAGAGGAAGGGAAAGAATGGCTTCCTAAAAACAAGTGAAGGGAAGTAAAGGGATTAGAACCTAAGACCCCCAGGAAAAAACTGTCTCAGGTTGAAGGGGACACACAGACCCCCACAACGTCAAAGACAGGTAGTAAGCGGATAAGGGAGGGATCAGACTCCCTCCTCCCTGGATAAGCAAGTCCAGAAAAAACTGAGACAAGAAATAGGGAAACAGACCTATAGTACTGCAGTCTCGGTTTTTAGGATGGCAGTTATCCAGGAAGGTTATCCACTGGTGGCCATTACCTCACAACAGGAGGAACTAGTATAGATAACCCTCTTCGAAAAGATTGGTGTGGGGGGGGGGGGGGGGGGGGGGGGCGTTGGCCCAAGTCCCAACTTCAGTTCAGGAGGGTCTATCTAGATCGTGGTGCACTCATTTTTGTCTGTGAGGGGGCGCACACAGCAGAATTGCTCAATGACAAGGTGCCCATGATATCCCCATGGGAAGATGTGAAGCTGCTGGTCAAGACAGCAGCGGAGCTCCTTAAGACTGCAAAGATATCATTATGGGTACCTAAGATATTTGAGGAAGTCTCTCCCAAGACTCTGTTTGGGAAAATAGGGGCCCAGAACCCAAAAGTCTTGACAGAAGACTGGAGGGTGATTAGCCAGAAGGTTGCTCTGGAAGGACGAACCCTGGTGGTGGAGGTTGGTGAGAAGTCCCTGAAGGCAATGCGGGAGCAGGACCTGAAACTGTTTTTAGGGTTCTCGCAGGTCACCATCAGGGTTCTCAAAGACCTCAAAGATGGCAGTAAGATGGAGCCTGGAGGTGCTGCAGATTAATCTGCAGCACAGTAAAGGGGCCTCTGCTACCCTGAGCCAGTGCCTGGAGAGACAGGAATGGACATGGCCCTGATACAAGAATCCTATTTATACAAAGGGGGTGTATCGGGCCTCAGAGGCACTGGAGGTAAGCTGATCTATGCTAGGAATCTAAGAAACTCCAGAACATAGATCTATGTAAGAAATGGTATTTCGTTCATGCCAAGGATGGATTTCTGCTCTAGGGAGTTAGTGACCATTAAAATGCAGCAATGTGAGGAAGGTACCACGAGGGAAATTATTTTGGCTTCAGCATACCTCCCGTACAAAGACAGCTCTCCTCCTCCCTTGGAGGTGAGGAGACTGGTAGAGACTTGCCATCGGCAAGGTGATCAACTGCTGGTGGGATGCGATGCCAATGCCCACAACCTAGTGTGGGGCAGCAAGGACAGCAGCAGTAGAGGTGAGCACCTTCTTGAATTTCTTTTACCTAACAACTTAGAGGTCCTGAATAGGGGCAATGAACCTATATTCACAAATAGCAGAAGGGAAGAAGTAATTGACATAACTTTTCATTCCATGATGATGGGTAGCTATGTCAAACAATGGCATGTGGTGTTGGAGCCATTCTCATCGGACCATATGTACATTAAATTCAAAGTTGAAATGAGAATCAGGCAGACCATGACCTATAGGAATCCCAGGAAAACAGACTGGGAGACATATAGGAGGGACCTTGACTTAAGCTTATCAGAAATTAAAACCTCAATAAGGAAGCCAGTAGAATTTGAGGAAGTAGCAGAGGCTGTTACTTCTGTCACAGTGACTTCATATCAGGACAACTTCACAATCACCAGGAAGTGCACAAACAGGAGTGTTCCTTGGTGGAATAACAAACTGGAAACACAAAGGAAATAGGTACAGAGACTATTTAATATTGCAAGACGTAAAGGACAATGGGCTAAATACCGTGAGGCCCTTGTCAATTACAATCTTGCAATAAGACAAGCAAAGGAGGCATCCTGGAAGGCATTCTGTGAGGAAGTGGAGGGCACGGCTGCACAAGCCAGACTTCAGAAGATTCACACTAGAGTACAAACCAATACAAAAGGTATGTCAAGGAAGGAGGATGGGGAATATACAAAGACAGCACATGAGATGCTGGAATGGCTCCTCAAAACCTCATTTTCCTCAATATGCTCTGCCGGACAACACAGACCAGTATGTGACCCCAGAGAGACAACGGTTCTCAGGCACTCGAAGAGAGGACTGGGAAATGGCCAAGGAGTGTGTGAACTTTAACAAAATCCAGTTGGCGGTGGGAACATTCCAACCATTCAAGTCACCTGGCCCAGATGGAATTTTTACAGCTCTCTTGCAATAGGCAGGAGGAAAGCTTATAAGTGTCCTATGCAGGCTATTCAGGGTTAGCCTAGCAGTAGGAATCATTCCCAATGCTTGGAGGGCAGTGAAGGTTGTCTTCATTCCAAAGCCATGGAGAATTGATCATACCAAGGCCAAGGATATGAGACCAATCAGTGTGCCCTCCTTCATTCTCAAAACATTGGAAAAACTGGTTAATGTATATGTTGGGGAGAGGAGGCTAAATAGGGTCCCTCTACACCTGAACCAACACGCATACCAACCAGGTAAATCATGTGAGACTCATTGGGAAGGTGGAAAAAGCTCTTCACTTCCAAGAAATAGCCCTCTGCATCTTCTTGGATATCGAGGGGGCCTTCAGTAACATGACCTTCGATTCCATGGTAAGGGCAGCAGAGGTGCATGACCTGGGGACCACTATATGTAGGTGGACCAGAGCCATGCTTAGTGGAAAGAAGGTAGAGGCTACCATAATGAATGAAAAGATGGTAATTAAGACCACTAGAGGCTGCCCACAAGGAGGAGTTTTGTCTCGTCTATTGTAAAATGTAGTGGTGAACGAACTCATTGAGGAACTAAATTCCAGACAATGCTTCTGCCAAGAATACGCAGATGACCTTGTCACAGTAATACTTGGCAAATTCACTGACACAGTCAGGAATATGGCACAAGGAGGGTTGGACATTGTGCAAAAATGGTGCATTCCTAAGAAGACTGTTGTGGTGCCATTTACACAGAGACATATTCAGCATGCAAGATGGAATCTAAAGCTCTTCGATGAAACTCTACCTGTGAAGGGGATAGTGAAATATCTAGGGGTAACCTTGGATGAGAAGGTAACTTGGACCCCTCATATTAAGAGCATCTGCTCCAAGGCAAAAAGTACTTTAGTGAGTACTAGGAGGGCTTGTGCAAAAACTGGGGCCTAAGCCCCAGGGGTATGCACTGGATATACACCATAGTGGTTATACCTAGGATTTCCAATGGGGCCGTAGTGTGGTGGAAGAAGGTAGAACAATGGGTTGCTGCTAAGGGGCTTGCTAAGGTGCAGAGATTGGCCTGCTTAGCCATAACGGGCGGAATTAGCAGCACACCAACCGCTGGAATGGAAGCCATGCTGGATATGCCTCCACTTGACCTTAGGTCTAAGATGGAGGCAGCAGCTGGGGCACACAGACTTAAAACTAGCCAAAACTGGGTCTCATTTGGATATCCAGAATCACACACTAAGATAGTGAGTGAGGTAAATATAGGTATGGCTGGGGAAATGCCTGCCAACTATATAATAGTTCCCAACTGCTTCGGCAAGCCTTACAGCATAATAATTGGAAGTAGGGAGCAGTGGAAGAAAACAGGTCAGTACCATACGGGGGACATCGTTTGGTTCACCGAAGGGTCAAAAACAGACCAAGGCATTGGGGCATGGTTGTTCGGGGTTCAGACAAGACTGGAGAGCATCATCTCTCTAGGGAAACTGGCCTCTGTATTCCAAGCTGAAATTACTGCAATCAGGGCATGTGTGGAGGAGAATTTGCATAGGTGCTACAATGACCATAGCATCTACATCTATTCAGGCAGCCAGGCAGCCCTGAAATCATTGGCAGCTCCTGTAACAAGATCTAAGATTGTTGCAGATTGCCACAGGGCGCTGGTGGAGCTATGGGGAAGCAATAGGGTGAACCTAGTGTGGGTCCCTGGCCACTCAGGGATCTGTGACAATGAACAAGCTGATAGATTGGCTAGGATGAGGGCAACAACTCAATTTATAGGACTGGAACCTGTCCTGACACTCACCAAGGCTATGATCAAATTAGAACTATGGAACTGGCTTAGGAAACAGCACGTAGGATATTGGACCAAGGTCCATAAACTAAACCATGGTAAGGTAATGATGCCCATGCCATGTTTTAAAAGAAGCTCTGTAATCCTGGGATTGAACAGGAAAGAGATCAGACTCATGACTGGACAAATGACTGGCCATGGGAATTTCAAAAAAACACATACACACAATGGGTATAATGGAAGAGGACCCTAAATGTAGGATCTGTGATGAGGGTGAAGAAACTGCATCACACCTAATGTTCGAATGCATGGCATTGGAAAGTAAAAGATACAGAATCTTCAGGACATCTAGACCTGAAAAATTGTGTCTAACAAAAAACAGGTAGAGGAACTCCTTGCACTATTTAAGGGCACTGGTTGGCTTTACTAGATATACAGGGAGCGATACCACACAATAAACCTAGTTCCGGTGCAGGCAGTGGTGGGTCAGACCTAAGCTGTTTTAGCTCCCCTGTTGAAATCAATCAATCAACATATATGTATTATAGTGCTATTATTTATTGTAGTTTGGAGGGCACAGGGCTTTGAGTAGTGTTGACACAAGTACTGTTGCTAATAGGATGAAGTGCCATAAGTGGATATTGATATATACAGGGTGTTTCAAAAATGACCGGTATGTTTGAAACGGCAATAAAAACTAAACAAGCAGCGATAGAAATACACCGTTTGTTGCAATATGCTTGGGACAACAGTACATTTTCAGGCAGACAAACTTTCAAAATTACAGTAGTTACAATTTTCAACAACAGATGGCGCTGCGGTCTGGGAAACTCTATAGTACGATATTTTCCACATATCCACCATGCGTAGCAATAATATGGCGTAGTCTCTGAATGAAATTACCCGAAACCTTTGACAACGTGTCTGGCGGAATGGCTTCACATGCAGATGAGATGTACTGCTTCAGCTGTTCAATTGTTTCTGGATTCTGGTGGTACACCTGGTCTTTCAAGTGTCCCCACAGAAAGAAGTTACAGGGGTTCATGTCTGGCGAATAGGGAGGCCAATCCACGCCACCTCCTGTATGTTTCGGATAGCCCAAAGCAATCACACGATCATCGAAATATTCATTCAGGAAATTAAAGACGTCGGCCGTGCAATGTGGCCGGGCACCATCTTGCATAAACCACGAGGTGTTCACAGTGTCGTCTACAGCAGTTTGTACCGCCACAAATTCATGAAGAATGTCCAGATAGCGTGATGCTGTAATCGTTTCAGATCTGAAAAATGGGCCAATGATTCCTTTGGAAGAAATGGCGGGCCAGACCAGTACTTTTTGAGAATGCAGGGACGATGGGACTGCAACATGGGGCTTTTCGGTTCCCCATATGCACCAGTTCTGTTCATTGACGAAGCCGTCCAGGTAAAAATAAGCTTCGTCAGTAAACCAAATGCTGCTCACATGCATATCGCCATCATCAATCCCGTGCACTATATCGTTAGCGAATGTCTCTCGTGCAGCAATGGTAGCGGCGCTGAGGGGTTGCCGCGTTTGAATTTTGTATGGTTAGAGGTGTAAACTCTGGCACATGAGACAATATGTGGACGTTGGCATCATTTGGACCGCAGCTGCCACACGGCGAACGGAAACCCGAGACCGCTGTTGGATCACCTGCTGCAGTAGCTGCGCGTTGCCCTCTGTGGTTGCCGTACGCGGTCGCCCTACCTTTCCAGCACGTTCATCCGTCACGTTCCCAGTCCATTGAAATTTTTCAAACAGATCCTTTATTGTATCGCTTTTCGGTCCTTTAGTTACATTAAACCTCCGTTGAAAACTTCGTCTTGTTGCAACAACACTGTGTTCTAGGCGGTGGAATTCCAACACCAGAAAAATCCTCTGTTCTAAGGAATAAACCATGTTGTCTACAGCACACTTGCACGTTGTGAACAGCACATGCTTACAGCAGAAAGACGACGTACAGAATGGCACACCCACAGACTGTGTTGTCTTCTATATCTTTCACATCACTTGCAGCGCCATCTGTTGTTGAAAATTGTAACTACTGTAATTTCAAAAGTTTGTGTGCCTGAAAATGTACTGTTGTCCCAAGCATATTGCAACAAACGGTGTATTTCTATTGCTGCTCGTTTAGTTTTTATTGCCATTTCAAATATACCAGTCATTTTTGAAACACCCTGTATATAGTCATTAAATGTTTTGGAGTGATTAATGTTTATGGGGTAATGTAAACAAGAGTGGAGGTTTGATCTACTAATGTAGGAAGGATGGGAGAACAGATTTGCTAAGAACTGTAGAATGAATATGGAGTCTAAGCTATGTAGCTCAAGCAGCTTAAGGTTAAGAGGAAAAATGTAAACAGTACCTTTCATAAGTATGTGTGTGAAGTCTTTTGCTGCAGACTGGTCACAGATTCAGACCTGGGGTCCAGGTCTTCCCAAAGATGAGAGGAATGTAACGCCATAATTAATTTTGGGTGTTACTGTAAGAAAAGCAACTCCACCGCAGCAATATGTGGGGCAAGCAGGCAAGAGCAGAAGCACTAGCATGTGATTTCATCAATGAGGCTGGTTACCTACCAAACATTGGTGGGCCAACCCAAGCCCTATGTCTTGGTGACATTGTAGAAAAGCTGCGTAACTATGAACTAGCCCAAGGGGAGTTTTCATACCACTGGGCCATCACAGTGTTGATCTGTGTGTGCCTAGAAACAATTACTGGCACAACAAGCATGCCACTAACTGCTATAAATACTCTCTGATTCTAGCACCGTTTGGCACCACCCTTCATGAAGCTAAAGCCAAACAATTATCTACCGTGTTATGGACCTATGAGCACCCAATTCTGATCTGGGCAGCCATTTCCACTAGACCAGGTCATGGGGTTATTTCCACAACTATAGATCTGGAGTAGTACAATGGATGAGCCATATCCAAGCTTTACAGTAGCAGCTGGATTTCTGCCTTGGAGGGCAGTGGAGTATGGCCAGGGTGGTACCACTGCCAATCACCTTCCCCCAGGTGAACTTCTCTTCTAGTAGCGGTAGACCTCTTTGAGAAGCCAGGTGGACATTCATGTCATTGGCATTCCTCACTCATGGGTCCTCAGGAAAGTTGGACACAGACGACACCTGCCCAATATGCCGACACGGCCATCAGCAGCTGGCAGTGCAGCCAGCAGACAACATGCCGGCAGAGAGCATGTCCCTGGCATCACACCAATTTGATCATTGTAACAAAAGACTGAATAAAACATGTTTTACCTTGCAGCTGACTTTCCCTGGCCACCACTGGCCACCACCACAGCTTTGATACTCTGACACACCTCCACTTCTACACCAAAAATGCACTACAAACCCAGACATTTACAAATTCTTGAGAAGGTTGTAGACAAATTCCTTTTTTGTAGCTGTTTGTGTAACTCTGTTTTTGCAGGACTGGATTTCAATTTATAATTATTTATTACTGTACCGCATCTTTAGCGGGCTTCGCACATAACAGATAACTAGTTAGTAAATAAAAGTAGCTGTGATAAGAAACCTAATTTAATATTTCTTTCAGTTGGGGGGAGAGGAGAAAAAAAGGGCCACATGGATAAAAGATGCCACCACAATGGGACATGATTATTTAGTTTTATACTGTTTTACTCTTGACACTGAAATCAGTTACTACATTCTGGCTATGGAACTTTCTGGAAAGAGACACAGCAGAAGAAAGAGAAATATTAAGTATTAGACCAAATAAAAATAAAGAAGTCGTTCAGCAGCAAAAACTTCTTTGAGAAGGCTTCCTGCGACAGAAAACCAATTTTGCTGATACCATTCTTTCAAATACTTCAAAAACGATATTTGTGTATGTTGATGAAATGAAATGTCATGTGGCTAGGGCATCCTGTTGGGTAGATTGGTCGCCTGGTGCAAGTCTTTTTAGCTGACACGACTCCAGTGACTTGCATGTCAATGGGGATGAGATGATGATGAAGACAACACAGCACCCAGTCCCTGAATGGAGAAAATCCCCAACCCAACTGGGAATCGAACCGAGGCCCCTTTGTATGGCATTCTGCCACACTAACCACTCAGCTATTGTGTCAGACAAGGATGTTGATAGTACTTCTTAACAGACTGAAGAGTAATTCAATATAAACTAGTTGTGGCAGGAACTCATTCACATTCCTGCTGAGAACAAAAACTACTGGAAAATAAACTTCAGTTGTTAGGGCTACAATGTAGTAAAAATTAGTTGGTTCAAAGTGTTACTTAGTCAGAAGAGAACTTATTTTGGTGTATCTTCAATAAATAAATAAGAATTCTTTTGTTGCAGAGGAACTTAACTTAGATAAGAAGCGGTCCTTTGAGGGTGAGTATATCTAGGAAGAAAATTTCACAATTTATGAATATTTTGAATGCGTTCATTTACATTAATTTGTCATTTATAGTGCCATTTCAATGAAAGCAACAATTCATTTCTATAATATAAGTATATGTTAATACTTCTCAAAGCTGTTACTAGAGTAAGTTGACCCTTTTCCTTGCCTTATCACTCTCACCCGCTGAAAATAAAGGTATTGAAACCCACAGAACATTGATGGTTTTTGTTGCAAATGCAGTAGTTCTTTGTGATAAACTGATGTAGAGGTAAATGAATGGTCAAAAGTACCCACACTATCAACTATATTAAAAATATTGAGATACAGCTTATTAAAAATGGAACTTCACTGCAACATTAAAAAATGAACACACATATCTGAAGATTAAAGTGAATTTACATGGAATTATTTGCAAAACTTTTGTAGGGGTATACATGGGACATTTCGACATATCATATGCCTGTGAAAGATATATCTTTGCCTCTTCAAATTAGTACAGTTGCAGTTTCATTTATCGAGTAGCCTGCCTTTTCATTTGGTTAATACAGTGTTTCACAAAAAAAAACTTTCAACAATTTAAAAACTGAGTTGTTTTTCTATACATTTTTACCATCCATCTGTCTTTCTCATGAGTTGTATCCATAAGATAAGAAATAAGAGTGATTGGTTAGTTAATTGTTTTCATATCCCTTGGTTCAAGTACATGATATCTCATTATGATGTAGAATGTAGAATGACACTGGTAGTGAATGTGAGCCTCTGGAAAAAGTGGATCAAACAGCCTTTTTTCTACAGAACATTGTCCAGTGTTCAGCAAGTGTGTATTATTCACAAGATTATTAAATAGGATCATGCAGTAGAATTGGTAACATGGGTGTTTAAAAACCAATTTGAAATGGCAAACAAAGAAAGTTAACAGCATTTAGCTTTGACAGAAAATGGTATCAGCTACTTAGTTAATAAATATCATTAATAATTAAGAAGCGACTGAGATGGAACATTATGACCAGATTATATTATGTAGTAAGTAAAGTTGTTCTCAGCCAGAAGGCTGTATTGAATACCAGTGTTGATGGGTGTGGTTTTATTGAAGGCGGAATGCTCTTACCTTCCCCCACGTTTGGTCTGATTCACGAAGCCAGTTGTAGGGGGCCCTACAGCTTAATATGGGCTCTGAACTATGCCACAGCATGGTGTTTTTCACATTAATAAATGATTATCATGGTTTAAAGAAGCAATAAATACCAAAAAATTCTAGAACCAAATGAGGAGTGATCCTTAGATCTACGAATTTGTAAACTGACACTTATCCACTTAGCGAACGAGCCATACAGTAAACAAAACAGAGTTGTGAATAGTGCCTAGAATTGTACATGTTTTCTAATTTAGGGCAGACAAGCTGTTGCTGGGTGAGATAAATGATTAAAAATAACCTTGGGAAGGAAGTTCATGAAGAGAGATTAATAGTTCTTGTCGGTGCAGTAATTGGTTTATTATGAGCAGTTACACCATCTGAAGTTTCCTCTATAGTAGCTAACTTGCATAATACAGAAACATAATAGAAAATTTTCCATCCAGAAATAATCAATATTGTGACCATTAATAATAAGCATTTCAAAAAATATGATTGTTGATCACCTTTGCACTTCTTTGTGGGTAGCTATTGAAAAACGTTTAGTTTTATTTGATTCTTGCAAAAATACATTTCAAACATGAAAATTTTGGAGGGTACTCAACTTTTCCTCTTTACACTGTTGTAGGTACTTTTATGAAATACTCTCTCATTTCTTTTAAGTTAGTCATAATATCCTATCTTCTTTTTGCAGATGATGACAGACACTTGCATATATCAGTTTTAGGACTATCAGCATCTGTGTTCCCTTTGGATGTCCATTACTGGCAATCATTACTGGAAGCTTCACTTCCAGATGACATTACTCTCTCAGACCCAGTAATGATCTGTAATGACTATTGCAACAAATTACCTTCAGACTGGTGTCACACACTGCAAGGCTGCAAACAAACTAAAACAGTATGTGTATTTATTACATTTGAATTGGACAAAAGTGAAACAATATGCTCAACAGATTTGCAGAAAATATTAGAGGGAAATATTACAGTACTGATAGAACAAAACAAGTCACCCATGACAAAGTTGCTGAAGAAAGCACTGAATTTATTTATAAGTACTCCAGAGGAAAACATAAACTCTTCTGAGGTAAGTGCACAAAAATTAAAAATTATCTTGATGGTGTAAGCTTTAAAGGTTTTACTAAGTTACACAGTGATAACAATATGTAAATTAAAAATTAAGTAATTATCATATTTTTAAATAACAGGTTGAAATCATTTCTTTTCTGTCTCACTCTTGATCTTCAGCTGTAGCGTTTGTTATGTTCCCTGGTGCTGAGCTTCACCGTACTTGACACCAGGTGTAACACTGCCTCCTCTGTAGCTGACCGAATGTACAACATGTTAACATTGGACTGGCTGTTGCTGTTCCAGCTTGACTTCTTGCCATGCTTGGTAATGTCTTTTCCAAACTGCGAGTGCTTGGCTCAAAGAGAGCAGTGTTGTTACTACCTTTAGCTATGTAAATTATTTTTTACAGCAACTTTGCTTTAAACACTGTATTTTACTACATAAACTTACACAATTACAATTCCCAGCCATACATCAATAACTTTTAATCCGGACCTTCACCCAAAATCAACCAGTCTCTTTTGTGTCTTTACTATTATTGACATTCTTGGAATGGTCTGCTTGCATGGGATAAGGTTTACAAGAAGTGGTGTATCATCCTTTATCTTAAAGTTGCATATATAACCTCCAAGTACCCCTGGTTTATCTAAAAATGCCTTTTGATACCAGAACATATTTGGTTTAAGTACTGTTTTGTTGGTCTGTTAGCAAATCTGATTCAAATGCTTTTAGCTTTATTTGAGAGTGTAACAGTTGTTGCTAATCACCAGGTTCCTCAGAACTCAGCATGCTTTGTGTACCCACTAACTTTATCTCATATCTTCTGCTACTTATTACTCCCCTATTCTTAAATGGTATCACATAACACTGATTGTTGTAATCACTGATCAGTTCTCAGGCTGCAAAACCTTAAGTTATTTTATATGCATTAAGCCAATCAATGCTGAGCAATAACTGCATATTGACAGTGGGCATTACCAAAAGTGTCTGCATACACATAAAATTCCCCATATTAAAGGTAACCTTACTTCTTTGTTTTATTTGTATTGTTCTAGAGCCTGTAATACCAACAATATACACTCCTGTTACTGGAAGTGTAGGATGTACCATCTTGGTTCTTAATATCAACAATAATGACTCTGAAACAAACAAGATTTGACTTCCTGAGTCAACATTCATATCTATCTTCTGATGGTTTATTTCTCACAATCCTTTTGCTTAAAATTATTCTCAGTGTCTTCTAATTGTTGTTCTTCTAAAATCCACTCTTTCATTGGTATAGTTTGCATGAAAGAAACAATCTGTTTGATATATCGGCCTTCCTTTACATCGACACATCCTGGATCATGGCCCTGGTTCCGGGATGTTGTCCATTTTCCACCACTATTGTTGCCTGTGATGGAATAATTGCATCATTCTGTAGTTTACTATTGGTTCCAGAATTTGGAACCAGCATGTGCATATTTTAGCTTTTCGATAGTTGCTGTGTTTGTTGCTCCTTTTTCAGGCTATTTCTAGCTCTCTGACAAAATTTCATTTCTCTTTTCTTTTGAAATATATTGTACGTGCTGTATTTGTGTCACCATTTCAATTCAAATTTGATTCTCCGGGACTAAAATTACTGCACTCTTTGTTCATTGTATCTAAACTTGCCACAAATGTAAACAAATCATCCACTGTGGACCATCGCCTACATAAAATCTCCTTTTTTGCGAGATGTATCTTCTCTACCACATTATCTAAATATTTTGACTGCCACAAGAATTCTTATAGTATTTGGGTTCTACCAATTCTAACGTTAACTTCTCCTGAATCCCCTGAGACCAGAGTTTTTTCTTAACTTTTCCTGAAAATTGGCCCAGGATGTGATGTGAACTCCCCACATTGGGCTGTTCCCCATTCCACCACATCACCTATCAAATAACTTAGTGCAAAGTCTATCCTTTTTGAGCCTTCTGATTATTGTGCCAAAGATCTTGAAAATACTCTCAGGAATTGTGTTGGATGTACATTCCCATCTTGCTTGAACTTAGGGAAATGCTCAGACAAATTCATGGCACTCCCTAACTGCAACTCTTCTAATAGATTTAAGTTTTGGGTACTATTCCCTTTTTCTCCTGAGATTTTAGTGCCTGTCATTGTTTAGCAATTCTGTTCCATAATTTTTTAAATTGTCTTTGTCTAGTAGTGTCATCCCCACACAAGTTAATACCACCCGAATTTTCAGTTTTGTCTACAAAAGCCTGTATCTTTTCCTCCAAACTAGTTGTAGATTCAATTGACACCACAGTGCCTCTGGACTCACTATGATTTTTCAACACTTCGATATGTGTACAGGCTTTTGAGATTTGTTCCTTTAAAATTTACATTCATGTTCCAAAAATTCTCTGACCTCCTCCACATTACCATGAAGCTCTTTAACATATTCACCTACTTCCTTCCATGCTAAGTCACACTTTGATAAACCTCTCTATGTATTTCTGTTACAGATCTTTAACCTTCCTCCTCAATCACTTTGGTCACCTCTTGCTTGTGTAGCCTAATAAAACTTTCGTCAATACTTTCATGTAAACTTTGTATTTACTCATTAAGCTCAGTTTTTACATTTTTGTTATTCCTTTTTATTTCTTCATTTCTACTTTGAAGTGTTGTAACAGATTTTCATCATTCTTTCTAACCTCTTCCTTATTTCTGTTCCTGACAACTTTATTTCTCTTTCTAGTCTCTTACTGAAAGATGTGGATCCACTCAGAAATTTCTGATGCCATTTTATTGTAATCAAAGGTAAAAACTAAGTTGCCAGTCAAACAATAGTTCAGATGATTTTGTGACATCTTTTCACAAAATATTGTCTTAAACAATACTATGTTTCACAGAGATATGCCATTCCAAAAACTGCCAGTTTGAAAACTGCTCACCTGCAGCAGTGAGAGGGAACCACATTGCAGGTTCAATGAACCACATCATAGCATCGGCAGGTTGAACATTGCGGTGGCAGGCAGTGGCATGACGTGTAGTTTCTCGTGTCAGCCCACAGCAGTTCACTGCAATCACACTCAGCTTGATGTGGGCAGCATCAGTGTTGCTGCAGCATTGTCAGACCCCATATCCCTCATAATTGTGGATGCTGTCTTCCAGCACAGATTACAGACAGCCAATATTTGTGGACACCCCTCTTATTTGCAATTTTAGTGTCAAAAGTACCTTAACTCTCATTTTTGTCAGCAACGTCATCTTGGCGAGCAGAAACTACTATTTATGGCTAACTAGCCTCTTGTTATTTCCTGACTAATATCACTTTTTTGGTAACGCCTTGTCTCTTCAAATCTCCCACTTAAAACCATTCAAATTCTTCAAAATTCCCTTCTTCTAATTTCAATCACTTATCGCACTCTGTCCTGTCATTGTTGACACATACGGCATTTATTATGATCCCTAATGCTGCTGTGCTTCACCGTACTTGACACAAGGTGTTACACTCAAGAATGAAGAATCAAGAATTTTATTCACCATAGATCATTTAACCATGATACTGGCTTCATCATACAGGATGCAGTAGTACATACATAATAATAAAATAAACTAATTTCAATAGATTATAATATACATTTTAAGCATGAGTGTGTACCAGAGTACACTAGGATGGTTTCTAAAAGTTAACGCAATAAGCTGTACTATAATATAATATAGTATATATAGTATAGTATACCTTGCACATAGTGTATTGTGCATTGTATACACTATGTAATTACATACGACTTAACCACAGCCCACAATAGGATGTTTAACTACGGAAAACTTTTAAATGCTAAGATCCTCCTCAGGCACCTCAAAGAATTCTTTAATGTCATAAAATGAATGATTTGACAGTCAGCTGTACCACTAATTTTTAAAAAAATTATATCCATAGACTGAACACGAATTGGCAGTTTATCGAACATTTTGAGTGTTTACTTTGTGGGACTTTCCTGTTCTTGCTAATCTGTGGTGTGGTATGCTCTGGTGTTGTGTTCATTTATTTCCCCTCTGACACAAATCCTGAAATATTATTTTTAATATAGAGTACAGACACATAAATGTATAAATTTATAATTATGAGTAGTCTGAGTCTAGAAAAAAGAGGACGACAATGCTCCCTATGACCTGTTATACAGTGGATAACTAACCAGAAAGGGCTCCCAATAAATGCAAGGCAGCATGGCAAATAATAAAACAAGAGAATACACAAAAAAGCACAGAAACAGCTCTGCTTGAACTAAAGGAATTAAATCAGAACTTTTTAAACTCAGTTAAAGAAATAAGTAACAGTCTTAAAGCAACAAATTCATCTACAATGGACCTTGTTGGAACACCACTGCCTGTTAACCTGGTATTTCAATGGAGGGCTGTCACACTTGCTGACATTATAAAAGCTGCATCCAAATTTTCAGGTTCTAAAAGTATGGACTGTTATTTGTTATCAAATAACATCATTAAAAAGACACTTTTATTTTTAATAAATGTGTGGACTTGGGAGTTTTTCTGGATGCCCTTAAGGTATCAAAAGCTGTCACAGTTTTTAAAAAAGGCGACAAACATCTTCCCCAAAGCTACAGATCAGTCTCTATTGTTCCGATATTCTCAGAGATATTTGAGGCACTGATACACACACAAAGAAAGCAGCTTCGTTCAAAAACACAATATCCTATGCAACGATCAGTCTGGTTTTTGCAACGGAAGAAACACAACAAGGACCATCTTGTAAATCACTGACCAAACCTTAACAGCTTCTGAAAACAATAACATGGTATCACTGTCATTAAGTGATGTAAGCAAAGCTTTCAATTGCATTCCTGGTGACATTCTAGTGAGGAAACTAGAATTTTATGGGGTGAGAGGAAGCACTTTAGCTGTGACCAGTTCTTATTTAAGTAACAAAAAACAATTTTTCTCAGTCAGAAATGTAAATTTTTCCATAATGGAAATCAGCACAAGTGTACCACAAGGGTCTATGTTTGGACCCTTCTTTTTCATTGTACCTATCAATGATTTACCTAATAACATAGCCCGCCCTGTCATATGTTATGCTGATGATACAACACTACTTACCACACATCATAATGTTTCAGATCTGAATAGTGTAAGAAACCAAACACTTGGTAAGGCCCTGGACTGGTCTGCAGCCAATAAGCTCCTGTGCAATCATGATGAAACCCAATAACATTTAATGGGAATATCAAATGAAGTAGGTAATAAGTCAGTAAAACTCTTAGGTATTTACATTGACTCAAAATTCTATTGGGAGGAACATGTCAATCATGTATGTGAAAAAATATCCTGAGTGGCATACCTTATCTTGAAACTGAGGGAGGTAGTGAGTTCTGAGTACCTTAGGGTGACATACTTTGGGCTATTCCAGTCACATATTTCATATGGGGGCACTCCCCTCACGTCAGGAACACTTTGAAATTACAATATATATATATATATATATATATTTGCCAGTAGTAGTTTAGCTTAGCTTTGTAGAATCTTTTGCATTTCAGATATGACCTATGAATGCAGGCTCTGTTCTGCCCCTTGGGTAGAGGCTTGCTTAAGCTGTAAATCAGTTGAATCTTTTTCATTTCACTTGGACATCTTTTTTTTTTTACTGTTGAGCAAGAATACCATAAATCTGTGTACTTTTAAAGAAGTTATCAAAGGTAATTTCAGCTCCCCTTTTGCCAGATTGACAATTATATATGAAGTCCGAATCTGCACTTCCTACTCTATCAATAAACATACTTATGTACTCTTCAATTTCCCCTTGTACCATTACTACTTTAGGTTCTTCAATTTTAACTGGTTGCCTCTCACAGAGTGCAAGGAGTAGTGGCTCATGATATGCAAGTCCACTTCCTGCAAGTCTGACTGTAAAATCTTCCCTATGGAAATTCACAACAATATTGTCTATGCAGGCACTCTTATGTGTGGCATTGTTATTTGTACAATAGAGGTCTAATGCTCTTAACATATTGAAGAATGTCCTAGTGACTTGCCTCTGTGTGTTTGCCATTTCTATGTTGAAATCACCATAGACAGCAATTCTTCTCTTTCTCTTCAATATCTTTTTAACTGTTAATTCACATTTTTCACTAAACAAATTTACATCACCATCTGGTGACCTACGTAGCCTATCTACCACTATATTTTCATTTATTAGTTTTACACATCTAGTTCTGAGGAATATGTAGAGACATCACTTCCAGAAAATTTTATTCATTTTATTAGTTTTACACATCTAGTTCTGAGGAATATGTAGATACATCGCTTCCGGAAAATTTTATTCCTTCTTTGACAAAAATTCCAGCGCCACCATTCTTTCTCTGATTCCTACATATTTTGTCTCCAACATCCCCTTGGGGAACAAATACTTGTTCTTGGGTCAAACACTGCTCAGATATACATATAATATCCTCATGCTCAGTGTTACATAAATGTTCTAATTCTAAAATCTTATTTCTAATACAACACGTGTTAACTTGTAGAAAAGTAAGTAGTTTGTCTCTGTCTGTATTCCTCTGAGAACAATTTGACTATATATTTGAAGTTGTAGGTTCAGATAATGTCTTTAATCTTGGTGCACTGTGATCATCAGTGTTACGATAGTCACATACCTCTTCATCCATTTGCTGACTCACTTTGTTAACTGCTTCCTTCTGTGAAACCACTGCTGATCCCACCAAAAATCCTGATCCCTTGGTAGTGGTTTCTTTCTTTGGGTTGACTGCCATATTTCACCTGTTGGTATTCTCACTCCTTGAGCTTGAGTTGCTATTCTTCTTTCTGCAAGTAGGTCTGTCTTCTTATACAGTGTCTTCTTTCCTGCCACATCATTTTCTGCTGTCTTCTCTTTTGCTGGTAGAGTGTGCAATATGTTAATACTGGATTGACGGTTGCCTTTAATAATAGTTATGAGCTGGACCTGCAAGTCATTTCCAACTTGATTTCTTGATGTGGTTGCTAACTTCTTTTCCAAAATGCAAGAGTTTCACTGAAAGAGTGTGGGTTTCAGCCATCTTCAGCTATGTAAATTATTTTCAACAGTGACTTTGCTTTAAAGAATGTGTTTTCTTACATAAACTTACACAACTACAATTTGTAACAATACAATGATAACTTTTAATCTGGATCTTCACTCAAAATCAACTACTCTCTTTTGTCTTTGCTACTATTGGCCTTCTTGGTGTGGTCTGCCTGCGTATTCTATGACGGGCCCTCCAAAACACCTTCAACTGGCAGAAGCATGGAATAGTGCACTCCATCAGCAGGTGTAGATACCCACTCACTGCTCAGGCTGCACACACAGGCAGCACCTTATCTCACTGGACTCTGTATGAAGAGACACCTCTCATCAATGTACTATTTTTACAAAGTTCATCTAAGCTATATATAATTTTTCTATTTTGTTCACATGGCTATCCCCCATACTCTGAAGAGCCTAACACTGTGCCATGACCTTTCTGACGGAAATGTCATGGTACAAACACAGCTTTGGTTTTGTTGCCAACAAGACTAGATGGATATAGCACAGTAGTTATTGACAATTTATTTCTAAATCCAGCTATCTTTCATGAAATAGAAGTGAGTCCCAGAAGTAAATGATTTGTCTGACCATGGTAGCAGAAGAGCATCTCCTTCACTCACTTTTAGCTAAGACATTTTTCAATATTATAAATCCTGCCTCAGTCATACTGCTCAGAGATAATTTACTGCTTTCCAATGGCTTTGGTTTTGTTGCCAACAAGACTAGAAGGATATAGCATAGTAGTTATTGACAATTTATTTCTAAATCCAACTATCTTTTATGAAAGAAGTGAGCCCCAGAAGTAAATGATTTGTCTGACCATGATGGTCAAATGGTAGCAGAAGAGCACCTCCTTCACTCACTTTTAGCTAAGACATTTTTCAATATTATAAATGCTGACTCAGTCATACTGCTCAGAGAGAATTTACTGTTTTCCAATGATGCGCACTAGATGATAAACCCAGAGTTGGATTTTGGGAATTCAGTTTCTTACTCCCTCCCCACATCACTTTCTATCAATCCTACTTTTAACTGACCATCTTTGTCCAGTATTTAATATTAATTACAATATTATATCATATATATTAAATGTTTTAATATAATAATAGTAACTAGCATACATTAATGCTCAGTAGATTTCTTTAGTGTAACTTATAACAACAATAATTCACATAGTACAAAATTAATGTGTGCACCCAGTATAAAATTAATGTGTGCACCCACCATTACCAAAACTTCACTTAGCACTATGATTGTGAATACAGACCAGCATTTTATGGCTATGTGAGTGTGTAAATGAGAAAAATGATACTTCTTTTAGTCAGTTCTGCCGGCAGGTGGGAAAATCAGCATTTCTGTAACTTTTTGTCTTTCCCTTTCTGTCATACCTTACTTAACTTCCTACCACCTGCCAGTTCCATCTGTTGATTAAAGAACTGTGTCTGATTTGTTGTTGACTGTAGGTACTGTCAGCCTGTGAATGGCTGTCATTAATTAGCTGGAATGCTCTCAGCAACCAGTCGTATTAAAAGCCAATCCATATGGCCTAGCCCTGAAGTGAGCAAATGAACGGAAATGAAACTTCTAATTTTTTATAATTTCTTGCCAGGTTTAAACTATTTTCATGCAACTTCATTTTTTTGAAAATTATCTAAGAAACTTGGAAACTGTGATACATAAAAACATAAATAATTTTAGTAAGATGTTCCATGTATCTGCACCTGAACAAATGAGATCAACGTATCTTGTGCCATGAAAAAGAGAGCTTTATTTGATGCTGAGGATTAGCTCTAAGCAAGGTACACTACAAGCAATATTGCAAATTTCTTCACCATATTGTCAAAAAATAAAAGTCAAGCCACTATGCACAAAAAGTACAAAATTTTCAAAATAACTAACAATCACATTAGAGCATTAATAGATAAGAAAGACATCTAAAAAAAGAGTACCAAAACTCCATAAACAAAACTACTATTTTTCTCTCAGCTCTTGCTTATGATTTTACTGAACTGTTGGAAAATGAAATTAAATAATTAGTTATGTCGTACCGAACAAAAATACACTTGTCAGTACAATGGTGGGTTCTTTATTTTGCTCTACCATGAGTTTTTACAGCCCTCTCTGAACATTAATTTATACACTTGATACAGACAAAACACAAGTCTTGATACACACAAAATACATATGTTTCACTCAGAGTACATTTGAGAATAATGTAGCAAAATATTTCTTGGTGTGGCTACACCAGTGCTGCACATTTGTCAATGCAGCTGGCAGCGACTATCTTCTTAGGGGTTGTAAGGTACCAACCTTGCACTTTGGACAACCTTACATTCCTCTATCCCCATCCCCCCCTCACCAAAACATCTGCATTGCCGTCATGTAGGGCGGTGGCACATGATTGAATCATGATTGAATGCAGACATGGATGAGGAGACAGGAGACAGGAAAATCAGTAGTGTTTCAAAATATGATATTCATACACAGATTACAACTTGTTGTGCCAGTTCGAAGGTCCACTCACTGAAATTTCCCATAGGCGGTTAAACAACTCGACACACGACTTTTTTTTTTTCATTTGTTCACTAGTTAACATTAATTGCTGTTCTTGTGGGCAGCTGTTAGTAGAAATCAACAATTATTGTTGTTGTTGTTGTTGTTGCTGTTGTTGCCTTCAGTCCAGAGACTGGTTTGATGCAGCTCTCCATGCTACTCCATCCTGTGCAAGCTTCTTCATCTCCCAGTATCTGCTGCAACCTACATCCTTCTGAATCTGCTTAGTGTATTCATCTCTTGGTCTCCCTCTACGATTTTTACCCTCCACACTGCCCTCCAATACTAAATTGGTGATCCCTTGATGCCTCTGAACATTTCCTACCAACCGATCCCTTCTTCTAGTCAAGTTGTACCAAAAATTTCTCTTCTCCACAATTCTGTTCTGTACCTCCTCACTAGTTATGTGATCTACCCATCTAATCTTCAGCATTCTTCTGCAGCACCACATTTCGAAAGCTTCTATTCTCTTCTTGTCCAAACTATTTATCGTCCATGTTTCACTTCCATACATAGCTACACTCCATACAAATACTTTCAGAAATGACTTCCTGACACTTAAATCTATATCCGATGTTAACAAATTTCTCTTCCTCAGAAACGCTTTCCTTGCCATTGCCAGTCTACATTTTATACCCTCTCTACTTCAACCATCATCAGTTCTTTTGCTCCCCAAATAGCAAAACTCATTTACCACTTTAAGTGTCTCATTTCCTAATCTAATTCCCTCAGCAACACCCGATTTAATTTGACTACATTCCATTATCCTCGTCTTGCTTTTGTTGATGTTCATCTTATACCCTCCATTTAAGACATTGTCCATTCCGTTCAACTGCTCTTCCAGGTCCTTTGCTGTCTCTGACAGAATCACAATGTCATCAGCAAACCTCAAAGTTTTTATTTCTTCTCCATGGATTTTTAATTTCTACTCTGAATTTTTCTTTTGTTTCCTTTACTGCTTGCTAAATATACAGATTGAATAACATCGGGGATAGGTTATGACCCTGTCTCACTCCCTTCCCAACCACTGCTTCCCTTTCATGCCCCTCGACTCTTATAACTGCCATCTGCTTTCTGTACAAATTGTAAATAGCCTTTCGTTCCCTGTATTTTACCCCTGCCACCTTCAGAATTTGAAAGAGAGTATTCCAGTCAACATTGTCAGAAGCTTTCTCTAAGTCTACAAATGCTAGAAACGTAGGTTTGCCTTTACTTAATCTATCTTCTAAGATATGTGGTAGGGTCAGTATTGTCTCACGTGTTCCAACATTTCTACGGATTCCAAACTGATCTTCCCCGAGGTCAGCTTCTACCAGTTTTTCCATTCATCTGTAAAGAATTTGTGTTAGTGTTTTGCAGCCATGAGTTATTAAACTGATAGTTCAGTAATTTTCACATCTGCCAACACCTGCTATCTTTGGGATTGGAATTATTATGTTCTTCTTGAAGTCCGAGGGTATTTCGCCTGTCTGATACATCTTGCTCACCAGATGGTAGAGTTTTGACAGGGCTGGCTCTCCCAAAGCTATCAGTATTTCTAATGGAATGTTGTCTACTCCTGGGACCTTGTTTCGATTTAGATCTTTCAGTTCTCTGTCAGACTCTCCACGCAGTACCATATCTCCCATTTCATCGTCATTACGTCCTCTTCCATTTCCATAATATTGTCCTCCAGTACATCACCCTTGTATAGACCCTCTGTACACTCCTTCCACGTTCCTGATTTCTCTTCTTTGCTTAGAACTGTGTTTCCATCTGAGCTCTTGATATTCATACAAGTGGTTCTCTTTTCTCCAAAGGTCTCTTTAATTTTCCTGTAGGCAGTATCTATCTTACCCCTAGTGAGATAAGCCTCTACATCCTTACATTTGTCCTCTAGCCATCCCTGCTTAGCCATTTTGCACTTCCTGTCGATCTCTTTTTTGAGACATTTCTATTTCTTTTTGCTTGCTTCATTTACTGCATTTTTATATTTTCTCCTTTCATCAATTAAATTCAATATTTCTTCAGTTACCCAAAGATTTCTACTAGCCCTCATCTGTTTACCTACTTGATCCTCTGCTGCTTCCACTATTTCATCTCTCAAAGTTACCCATTCTTCTTCTACTGTATTTCTTTCCCCCACTCTTTTCAGTTGTTCCCTATTGCTCTCTGAAACTCTCTACAACCTCTCATTCTTTCAGATTATCCAGGTCCCATCTCCTTAAATTCCTACCTTTTTGCTGTTTCTTCAGTTTTAATCTACAGTTCATAACTAATAGATTGTGGTCAGAGTCCACATCAGCCCCTGGAAATGTCTTACAATTTAAAACCTGGTTCCTAAATCTCTGTCTAACCATTATATAACCTATCTGATACCTTCTAGTATCTCCAGGCTTCTTCCATGTATACAACCTTCTTTCATGATTCTTGAACCAAGTGTTAGGTATGATTAAGTTATGCTCTGTGCAGAATTCTACCAGGCGGCTTCCTCTTTCATTTCTTACCCCCATTCCATATTCATCTACTTCTTTTCCTTCTCTTCCTTTTCCTACTATCAAATTCCAGTCACTCATGACTATTAAATTTTCGTCTCCCTTCACTATTTGAATAGTTTCTTTTATCTCATCATACATTTCATCAATCTCTTCATCATCTGTGGAGCTAGTTGGCATACAAACTTGTACTACTGTGGTAGGTGTGGGCTTCGTGTCTATCTTTGCTACAATAATGCGTTCACTATGCTGTTTGTAGTAGCTTACCCGTGCTCCTATTTTTTTATTCATTATTAAAGCTACTCCTGCAGTACCCCTATTTGATTTTGTATTTATAACCCTGTATTCACCTGACCAAAAGTCGTGTTCCTCCTGCCACTGAACTTCACTAATTCCCACTATATCTAACTTCAACCTATCCATTTCCCTTTTTAAATTTTCTAACCCACCTGCCCGATTAAGGGATCTGACATTACACTCTCTGATATGTAGAACCCCAGTTTTCTTTCTCCTGGTAACGACCTCCTCCTGAGTATTCCCCGCCCAGAGTTCCAAATGGAGGACTATTTTATCCCCGGAATATTTTACCCAAGAGGACGCCATCATCGTTTAACCATACAGTGAAGCTGCATGCCCTTGGGAAAAATTATGGCTGTAGTTGTTTTCAGGCGTTCACAGTACCAGCACAGCAAGGCCGTTTTGGTTAATGTTACAAGGCCAGATCAGTCAATCATCCAGACTGTTGCCCCTGCAACTACTGAAAAGGCTGCTGCCCCTCTTCAGGAACCACACATTTGTTTGGCCTCTCAACAGATACCCCTTCGATGTGGTTGCACCTACAGTACAGTTATCTGCATCGTTGAGGCATGCAAGCCTCCCCACCAACAGCAAGGTCCATGGTTTATGATCCACGGTTTATAGTCCACGGTTCATCAACAATTATATAGCTGTATAATTAGGTCAGTGTGATTAATCCACTGCTATTCAAGTACAATATAGCAATCAAATAAGAGATTTAGTAGAAACATCTAAAGCAGACTGTATCAGTTAGCATATGGTGATTTTTATGCCATGTCTGTATTTTATAGTAAAGTCAATACACGTAGAAAATAAATGATTGGGTCAACAGCCTTACATATGAAAAAATGTAGTATAATATTTATTAACAGATTATTCCATTACTGTTTAAAAATACAGGGCTATTCAAAAAGAAGGAACAGATTTCAAACATTTATTGCTTCCAAACTACAAAAGATAGAAACACAATTCCAACATACCTGGAAAGAGAAAAGCTCAAATTTTTATGCATTCAATGTGAGCATGATGTGTTAATGACAAATATGAAAATGGTGGCTCAGTTCCCGCCACACACATAGCAGCTGGTCTCTGGTTATCCAATTTACAGCTTCGACAATGCAATATCACAGACCTTCAAGAATGTCAGGCATAGGGGGAATAAAAACACAGTCTTCCAATTAACCCCACAAATAAAAGTCACAAGGGTGAGGTCTGGAAATGTGGGAGGCCACCAGCGATGAAGTTATCCTCCTCTTCCAATCCAACATCTTGGAATGGTGTCATTCAGGCAATGTCAGATGAGCTTAGAGAATCTGAACTTCTCTCTTTCCAGGAATGTTGGAACTGTGTTTCCATCTTTTGTAGTTTGGAAACAATAAGTATTTGAAACCTGTTCCTTCTTTTTGAATAACCTTGTGTTATTTTAAACTGTGGGATGTTCAGTATGAGTTCTTCATTCTTAAATGTAACATAATTTTGAAGTGAAAAATAATCCAATTTCATGGTGCAAGCAGTAAAAATACGATGTTGACACAAAATATCACTCTTGTGTGACATACAGAATATCTCACTAAAGTAGCAGTTGTAGAAATATGAAACTGGAATTTCCCTATAGATGGTGTTAGTCGTCAGTGTAGGGCCCATGAGACCACATATGCAGTGCTGTCTGCTGCCTGTAATGGCCAACAACGAGTGTCAACACACAGTAACCCAAATTTTATAGATTGGTATCTGTTTCAAACCTGTAAACATATAAAGTTTTATGCTTACAAACTACGGCTTGCAGACAGCATTGGTTTTCTGTTATCATTTGAAGAATACTGCTGCAGAATAACATCAAATGCTTGTCGAAGATTTCAGCGAACGTGCTCTTAGGAAAACACAGTGTTTTGAGTTGTTCAAAAAATTCAAAAGTGGTGATTTTGACATGAGAAACAATTTGCATCTATGAGTCAAAATATTCTGACAAGTTATAGAAGCTGTGAATAAAAAGATAGTCTTTTACTTTGTGAGAATATCTAGTGACTTCCAATTTCTTGCCAATTTTTGTCAGCAACTAGTTAATCTCTTTTGTACAAGAATATAAAATTATAAAACAAGGACACACATCTCTAGAGGTACTAAAGAAAGAAGGCAACATATCTGGTTATCATCCATAAAGCATCGGACACCTGCTTGTAGAATTCTAAATAGTCGCACACGTAAAATGTGTTAACCAGTCTCACAATGTGTTTGGGATGACTTAACTCATTAATCACAAATTGATCTCCACACAGTGTGATACAGTCATGAAGGAATTAGATTCATATTCTTGAAGAACTGGATGCAAACCCCCAACTGATCATGATTCATGTTTTCCATGGTTCCTATAAATTACTCAAAGTGAATGTTGTCTTGGTTCCTTTGGGTCCTCATTAACTTCCTTACTCATCTTTATCCAATTTATGTAATGCTCCATCTGAAAAGACCTCAAATCAATATTGTGAAACTCCAGCCTTAATTTTCCTTTATTTGTTTAATTTCCTGTAACCCTTCCCTCTCTTTTCCCAGATGAAGAAATTTCTGGTTGTGAAAGCTAGTGATTTTGTTTCTTATGATTGTGCCTGTCTTTGCTAGTGCTTCATAAAGAGAGATTTTATCTAATCAGTATCTGCCAACAAAATAGTATACCATACAGAATGACTGTGGAATAACAGAATAAATACTAAATTATTAATTTTGTTTACTGCAAGTTTTACTTCACAGACAAATCCTGCTGATGTCCAGTTCTGTGATATTACGGCATCATCCCTAGTGAACATAATTTATCTCAGTTTGAATGATGAGTTTCAAGAGAAGTGCTTGCAGCTGTTGAAAGTAAGTCATGATGTTTATTATTAGTATTATAACTGACTAGGTTGTTGTTCACAAGTTAGTGTTAGGCACTTATGAGAAAAAACTAAACTGTAGTTCTCTTATAAAGTATCATCCTTGTAAGTTGTGTATTTTTCAGTTCCTGTTATTTACAATTTCAAAGATAGGGTAGGTATGTATAAATTCTTCTAAAATATCATAGGACTGAACATGGGGTATACTCAGAGTTCTTTTCCAATAGTTTGATTTTAAAATGTGTCAGACTTCAGAGCTGTAATCATTTTCATAATATGTTATCTCAAAGTGATTGAAATTGGCCAAGACATATGCTACAGTTATCTCTGTAGAGAGATCAGTTGTTTATGCCAGCAGCACTATTGTCCACATCATAACCACTGCATCATGATTATTAATTCTTGTCTGCTGAATGCAGCTGAATTATCAGCTTCTCTTGAAACACCAGGAACTAATGTTTATGAGTGTACACTGGAAATAATCTACAGTACTTTCTCATATTACAACATCTAAAACAAAACACACAGCTATATATAAGAGATACTGAATGAAACACATTTGGCTGTCAAGAAGAAAGTGTGTTAAGCCTTCAATGATTGCCACAGCAGAATATTAATGAAAGATCTCTCGTAAAACCCAAAGAAATTCTAGTCATGCAAAACGGCTGTCAGTGGCACCAAAATTAGTGTCCAGACACTCATTGATGACACAGGAACTGAAATTGGGAGCATTAAAGCAAAAGAAGGAATGTTGAATTCTGTCTCGAAATGTTTACTAAAAAAGATGCAGAAGTATTGTCCTGGTTTAAATCTCACATTACTGCAAAGATGAACGATAAAATGTTAGTGTCAGCAGTGTTGATAAACAGCTAAAATCTCTAAAATTAAGCTAGGCTCCAGGCCCACCTGAAAACCATTTTACATTCTATACAGAATTTGCAGCTGACTGAGCTCCCTTCCTAATCACAGTATACAAGTTGACTACGTGAAACACTCCTGAATTCCAAATGCAATTTTTAAAAAGCTACGAGACATAGATACTTACAGTTTGTGACATCATGTGAAGTAATGCACAAGTATTATATAAAGAAATAATACAGTTCTATATAAGCTCCTTCTGTAACCTGTAAAATGTTTAGACAACACTGTTGCACCACAAAATAACATTCTGCTGCAGCAAAGTAAAAATTTAGACACCTTCACTGGCAACACAAATAGCAGAGGAAAGCGAATCAAGCCATAACAGCTGGGTAGAGTTTCAACAAGGATAATCCACTGATATTACAGATATTGTTACACACTGTATGTGAGCTGGGCAGTCTGAGACAATGCAGCAAAACAACAACACAGAGAGAGATGTAACATCATTATGGTGACTCTGCACGATTAAGAAAGAAACTTTGAGTTGAACATAAGAATAACTATTTAGTACACTGACACTGCAATATACACCAGCTACAGTGCCTGAAGTGTAAAGCTGAAACATTACGGGACATTCAGGAATGCTGACTAGAAGGGAAAAGTACGTCAAGAGATGTCCCTGTTCCCTCACAGTAACATAATGAACACAGGCCAGACCCTTATGAATATTACTCTTTTTCAGTGGAATTATCTTAGTCTGCAACCAAACAGGCCAGAGGAAGGATCTGTGTCAATCCATCATCTGTTCTTCAAGCCGTCAACAAGCTTTTATGGAGCAGCTAGTCCCACACTGGGTTGTTCAACACTGTTACCACAGCACTGCCATCCATGCTAAGTCTGATAGGAATGACTTAAGAGCAGCCATCTTTGATCAGCAGACCGCTTGAGGTCCCTACTACAACTGCTGCCATCTTCCAACCTGACAGTCTCTGGTTCCCATCAAGAGATGTGCAGGCACTCTTCTGTCATTGTGGGGGTGTACAGTTTAGAATGCCCCCATCCAGCTCTGTGGGTGCCCTTCCTGTGTGCAGTCTACAGCCTGGTCATGTGTGCCCTCGTTCCTACTTCCAACGCTGTTAATGGCCCTGGACAGCACGGGCGATGCCATGAGCTAGCTTCGTGAAGCTGGTGGCCTCGTGACATCACTGGAGCTGACACCGCTGTCTCAACCAATGCTTGGGGCTGTCAGCCAAGAGTTGGTCACCACTTAGCTGGTGTCTGCTGCTGCTGTGCCTCCAGCACTGGCTGCCTTGAACATTATCACATCATTTGTGTAGTGTGTCTGGTGTCAGACGAGTACAAACTCACCTAGCCACTGTGCACCCAAATTCTGTGGTATCGGTTCAAGGTAGTCTGACCTTAACCTCCTTCCAACTGACACCCAACGTAATGGCCAACTAAACCATCTGTATTGCATCTGGCATCACAAGTGTTGTTGTCTGGCACTATTGCATCTGGTGTGAGAAGTTTTAGCTACAATGCCATCAGCCAGCTGCCATAACTGAAGAAGACAGCTCGATTACTACAGGGTTGCCGTTTCATCACCATGCTGTACGATGAGTGCAAAGTGTTTTTGACTGGAAGGGTCATGGAGAACCAGTGGGTCTTAAGACAGATGTTTAATTGCAATCATAATTGCATGTATAAGATGAAGGAAGAGAGTGCATATGATGTTCTACGATTATGTGTGTTGTTTGTGCTCTTGGAACAGGCTGTATACTTTATTGTGAGCAAGGCGTGCGACTGAGTGAGGTAAATATATGTTATGTTGCAATAAGTGTATGCTAGTAGTCTATTTAAATGTCTGAATCATTGTTTTTTCTTTTGTTTGTTGAGCTTTGTGTAATTATTAGAGGGGTAACCATATTGTTTCAATTACCACAGGGGCTACCCTGGGGGAAGCATCATGAATTTTATCAGCTGAAATAGTTCATTTGCAGGCAAGCAATGCAAATATGGCTAAGCAGTACAGGTTCTAAAAGAAGACTAGGTGGCTTTAGCAGAGAAGGAAACAGCTGTGGGAGAAAACAAGCCTGAGACTAATTTGCCTGGCCCCACATTACATACAACTACCACTGACTAGTCAAACATGTTGACACTTTGAAGAATGAGGAAAATGATGATGACTAGTGGGAAGAATTTGCGATTCATGGGGGTTGTAGGATAGAAGTTAAATAGGGTAGTGTAGAACTATCAGCTCCAACATCTTGTGAAAATGTGGAGTCAAAAGTAGCTGTGGTTCTGGATGAATTAAGTCTGGGCTGTACTAAAGTAAATGAATGTGTGAGTAGCAACATGCGTAACACTGATTTAGATGCAGGAGTGTCTGTCCCAGTGGGCAATAATGGATCTTGTTTGGAGACTATGGAGCCTGTGCCAGATGCACAAGGAAGTACATGTGCCACTGATTTTTGTGTCATGTAGAAAAGGAACTGCAGAATGTAATTTTTTTGTCAATATTAGGAGAGTGCACAGGATGAGGTTGATGATGTGAATGTTGTGGATGATGTACCTGTAGTGCAGTTGCATTTATTTGCAGACAAAGATTCATTGCCACAGGGGGACACAGGAAAAGAAGGAGAGAAAAAGTGTGTAGGGTCAAGGAGTGAGCTAACAGGACTGAATCCTCTCGGAAATGTGGGCCTCGGGATCAGGATAAAATTGATAGTACCTCCAGTGTAACAGATAATGAAGGTAAGATAAATGTCATTAAGGATGTGTGTTTTTATAAAACACAAGGAAAACTTTTGAGTCTATGACCAAATTATGGATGATATACTGAAACAGTGGGTTAAGAAGACACCTGATGGACAAAGCAACATGCCAAATATGAGAAGTAAGTAGTGGAACCATGTTCTGTGGAATGATTTGCTGAGGAGTAAAAGTTTTTGTAATCTTATTGTACTGGGTCTTTACATGATGATTTAATAGAGTATGCCCATGTGTGGAAATGAGAGAAGTTAACTAGATAACCAGTAGCAGTAAGGACTAGTTATGTGAGAATTAGAATAAAAGATCCACTGATAAGAGAGGAGATGTGCATGAAATTGACGATTGTGAAATTTTTGTGGATTCTGTTGTGGAAAAACGATTGTACTAGTTTGTAAGTAATGACTTGGAAGAAATATGTTACTATAGGAGTATGAGTTCAGTGGATTGAACAGAGGAAATAATGTTTAAGGATTATAAGCATAGCTGATGGGTCATGTGGGTTAAACTAGACTGGAGTAGGAAAGAAACCAAAGCATTGTATACAATTGTTCAATAGTGTATGTATGTCAAGAGTTTTCCAAACACACCTTGAGAAAAATGGGGGAAGGGGTAGGGATATAGGAAAGAGAGGATATAGGAAAGAGAGGATATACAAAAGAGAGGATATACGAAAGAGAGGATATACGAAAGAGAGGATATAGTGTTGTACCATGAAATTATGTATAGGTGCAACCAAGTCAAAATTCAAACACTTTTCCTGGCAAAGCAAGAAGCAGAGAAAGTGGGTTACACCATAACAGCCGGGTGGAGTTTCAGCAAGGAGAGTCCGCAGACATTGCAGATATTACAGCGGTGAACCATATATGCTGGGCAGTCCAAGATACCAATGCAGCAAAACAACAACATAGGGAGAGAGGTGCCATCATTTTGGTGAATTGTGCACAATTAAATAAGAAAGTGTAAGTCAGACACAAGAGTAACTATTCAGTATACTGATGCTGCAAAATATAGCAGCCAGAACACTGGTAGCATAATGAACGCGGGCCAATCTTATATAAATATCACTCATTTCCAGTGGAACTACCTCAGGTCTGCAGCCAGACAGCCTGGAGGAGGGACCTACATTAGCCTGCCATCTGCACTTCTAGCTGTCTATGGAACTTCAAGTCCCACCCTGGGGACTTTGATGCTGTTAGTTGTAGTGCTGCCATCCATGTCGAGTCTGATCGGAAGGTCTTAGGTGCAATCAAACAACGACCTACTTGAGGGCCCTACTAAACTGCTGCAGCTTTCCATCTGAGAGTCTCTGGTTACATTCAGGGACTTGTAGCCACTGTTTCATCACTGTGGATGTGCACAGTCTAGGTTGCCCAACTGCTAGTCCTGCGGGCAGACTCTGCTGCCAATGGCTACCTTGTCTGTATGCAGACTTCAGCACAGTTATGTGTTCCTGGTCACCTACTTCCAAAGCAGCTAGGAGCTCTGGACAGTGTGGGCAATGCCATGTGCTAGCTCTGCAAAGCCAGCAGCCTTATGATTTCACTGGAGCTTACGCCACTGCATCTGCCCCTACCTGGGTCTTTGATCTACAATCTGGTCAGCACATACCTTAGCAGGGTCCTGCCGCTGGTGCCCCGTCAGCAGTGGCTGTCTGCAACATCATCACTTCATTTGTGTAGTGCCGGCCGGTGTGGCCGAGTGATTCTAGGCGCTTCAGTCTGGAACCGTGCGACCGCTATGGTCGCATGTTCGAATCCTGCCTCGGGCATGGATGTGTGTGATGTCCTTAGGTTAGTTAGGTTTAAGTAGTTCTAAGTTCTAGGGGAATGATGACCTCAGGTGTTAAGTCCCATAGTGCTCAGAGCCATTTGAACCATTTGTGTAGTGTTGAAAAATAAATGTTAAGTTCTTTAATATTGTTTTATTAATGCCCAACAACCATCAGATAGACATCCACAACCCAAATCACTATTCACGCATATCCTGAAGTGGTGGTCCACAGTATTCCCTTCTTGGCCTGCCCCCAACCACTATACAACATAATGGCCAATTAACCCAGCTGTCACAAAACTGTTATCTTAACCTGTGTACACATAAGCAAATTTGGAGTTACATCTATAACTCTTTTGTGAAGAACACAAGGTCACTTACGGACAAGGCATACCAATTATGCTTTATGTAACCCCACAGGAAGAAATATGGAGAGGTTATGCCCAGATATCACAATGATCACTTGGTTAGTCCATCAGATCCTATCCAACATTGGGGAAATGTTTGCACGGGAAGTCATGAACATTAAACTCCAGTGCAGTGATGCACTGTCCTGCGGGAAGATCACATTTGGCTGAAGGAGAAGCAGCTAAGGGACATAAAGTTTCTCAGGCATGTCCAATTTAACATTCCTGTTACTGTTTGCTTGATGAAGAAAAATGGCCCAAAACTATGCTGTCTTTCATTGACGCACACAATACATTCATCTTTTTGCTTTCTATGACATACACTCCTGGAAATGGAAAAAAGAACACATTGACACCGGTGTGTCAGACCCACCATACTTGCTCCGGACACTGCGAGAGGGCTGTACAAGCAATGATCACACGCACGGCACAGCGGACACACCAGGAACCGCGGTGTTGGCCGTCAATGGCGCTAGCTGCGCAGCATTTGTGCACCGCCGCCGTCAGTGTCAGCCAGTTTGCCGTGGCATACGGAGCTCCATCGCAGTCTTTAACACTGGTAGCATGCCACGACAGCATGGACGTGAACCGTATGTGCAGTTGACGGACTTTGAGCGAGGGCGTATAGTGGGCATGTGGGAGGCCGGGTGGACGTACCGCCGAATTGCTCAACACGTGGGGCGTGAGGTCTCCACAGTACATTGATGTTGTCGCCAGTGGTCGGCGGAAGGTGCACGTGCCCGTCGACCTGGGACCGGACCGCAGCGACGCACGGATGCACGCCAAGACCGTAGGATCCTACGCAGTGCCGTAGGGGACCGCACCGCCACTTCCCAGCAAATTAGGGACACTGTTGCTCCTGGGGTATCGGCGAGGACCATTCGCAACTGTCTCCATGAAGCTGGGCTACGGTCCCGCACACCGTTAGGCCGTCTTCCGCTCACGCCCCAACATCGTGCAGCCCGCCTCCAGTGGTGTCGCGACAGGCGTGAATGGAGGGACGAATGGAGATGTGTCGTCTTCAGCGATGAGAGTCGCTTCTGCCTTGGTGCCAATGATGGTCGTATGCGTGTTTGGCGCCGTGCAGGTGAGCGCCACAATCAGGACTGCATACGACCGAGGCACACAGGGCCAACACCCGGCATCATGGTGTGGGGAGCGATCTCCTACACTGGCCGTACACCACTGGTGATCGTCGAGGGGACACTGAATAGTGCACGGTACATCCAAACCGTCATCAAACCCATCGTTCTATCATTCCTAGACCGGCAAGGGAATTTGCTGTTCCAACAGGACAATGCACGTCCGCATGTCTCCCGTGCCACCCAACGTGCTCTAGAAGGTGTAAGTCAACTACCCTGGCCAGCAAGATCTCCGGATCTGTCCCCCATTGAGCATGTTTGGGACTGGATGAAGCGTCGTCTCACGCGGTCTGCACGTCCAGCACGAACGCTGGTCCAACTGAGGCGCCAGGTGGAAATGGCATGGCAAGCCGTTCCACAGGACTACATCCAGCATCTCTATGATCGTCTCCATGGGAGAATAGCAGCCTGCATTGCTGCGAAAGGTGGATATACACTGTACTAGTGCCGACCATACAGTGAGACCTTCACAGGTGGTGGTCCACATTGCTGTACACACCGGTATCTCTATTACCCAGTAGCACATCCTCTTGCATTGATACATGCCTGTATTCGTCGTGGCATACTGTCCACAAGTTCATTAAGGCACTCTTGGTTCAGATTGTCCCACTCCTCAATGGTGATGATCCCTCAGAGTGGTTGGTGGGTCACGTTGTCCATAAACAGCCCTTTTCAATCCATCCCAGGCATGTTCAATAAGGTTCATGTCTGGAGAACAAGCTGACCACTCTAGTCGAGTCATGTCATTATCCTGAAGAAAGTCATGTCACAAGACATGCACGATGGGGAAGCGAATTGTCATCCATGAAGACGAATGTCTCACCAATATGCTGCCAATATGGTTGCACTATTGGCCAGAGGATGGCATTCACATGTTGTACAGCCGTTACGGCACCTTCCATGACCACCAGCGCTGTATGTCGGCCCCACATAATGCCACCCCAAAACGGCAGGGAACCTCCACCTTGTTGCACTTGCTGGACAGTGTGTGTAAGGCATTCAGCCTGACCGGGTTGTCTCCAAACATGTCTCAGACAATTGTCTGGTTGAAAGTGTGGTTGCAAAGATGGACCTCACCATGGATATCGGGAGTGAAGTTGCGCATCATGCAGCCTATTGCACAGTTTGAGTCATAACACGACGTCCTGTGCCTGCACGAAAAGCATTATTCAACATGGTGGCGTTGCTGTCAGGGTTCCTCCGAGCCCTAATCATAGGTAGCGGTCATCCACTGCAGTAGTAGCCCCTGGGCGGCCTGAATGAGGCTTGTCATCGACAGTTCCTGTCTCTCTGTATCTCCACCATGTGCGAACAACATAGATTTGGTTCACTCCGAGATGCCTGGACACTTCCCTTGTTATAACCCTTCCTGGCACAAAGTAACAATGTGTACGCGATCGAACTGCAGTGTTGACCATCTAGGCATGATTGAACTACAGATAACACAAGCCACGTACCTTCTTTCTGGTGTAATGACTGGAACTGATTGGCTGTCAGAGCCCCTACATCTAATAGGCGCTGCTCATGCATGGTTGTTTACATATTTGGGTGGGTTTAGTGACATCTCTGAACAATCAAAGGGACTGAGTCTGTGATATGATATCCACAGTCAACATCTATATTCAAGAGTCCTGGGAATCAGGGTATGCAAAACTTTTTTGGATGTGTGTAATTGCTTCATTTCTCATTGTTAAACTAAGTTGATGTCCATAGCAGCGACTGAAATATGCATTATTACAAACTGCATTGTTTCTTGCTTGAACTACCGCTTTCACGACATTTGCATCATCAATAAATATCTGAGCTATCGGTTTTTGTCCATTTTCTTGAAGGATTATGTCCTATTATTCTGAAATATGTTTTGATTTGCCATCTGCAGTTTGATTTTCTAGAATAAAGAATCCCCAAAAACACTGAAATATTTCTCCATTCAGTACATACCATACACCAAGAACCATTTAATTGTGTTCTGAAACATCTGTTGTGTCATCAGCCATGAGATCTACAAAGGAAGCCTTTCTAATTTCATCCTTACCTTCTTTGTAGAGGGCAGCCAAGTATCTCATTCTGAATTGTCTTAAAAACACTTTTGAAGACTATGCTGGATTCTAAATGATTCTTCAAATCTAAATCTAATCCAGACATAAAAATTACTAATCCTTTAAATATCCCTCGATTTACTGAATCATCATTTTCATCATGTCCACTTACGGGAGTTACAAAGTTTCCATAAAATAATGCAGTCTATTATTTTGGCAAAATTTCACAGTTCTTTTTAACCTTTATATTACACTCATTGATTGAGAGTCTGTAGGCCTCACTAATTTTCTCCTTAATATTAATGGTTCCTAAAAGTGACAGTGAAACTACATAATCAACAAGCTTCTTTGACTTCTTATACTTTTCAGTTTTATCTTTCATTTTGTTTATATTTAGCTGTAACTTTCTCATACAGACAGTTGAGTAAACGTAAGCTGTTGAAGTTCACTTATTCACAGAAAGTATTTCTTGGGTATGAAGGACCATAGTTAAGGTTTTCTGTAAAGTAAAAGAACAAAAAAAGATTAAAATAGAATAGCTGGAAGCAAGATAGTAGTCTAATTCCACATTTTATATCTATCATTCACGAGCATGGGACACGATTGAGCCAACATATGCAGAGAAAAAAAAAAAGAGAGAGAGAGAGAACAACACGAGGAACTGTGGAAAAGACAGTACTCCCTCTCCCTTCCAGCCTCCGGTGCAGTTCTCTGTGTGTGCATGACCACAACACACAAACACTATGTGCCGGGACTAAAGAATTAAAGTAAAAGGCTCATTATATTAAATGTTAACAATGGTATAAAGTGGGTGCTGCAGTCCCACAGTGCCTACATGTGAGCCGCCACTGGTCAAGCTGTAATTGGGCTTTCTAGTGTATAAATGTCAACTGACAACTGTTGATTCTACTGTTTTAGTCATCCAACTAAGAAATGCAGTATGTGTGCTATGGCTACTGTAAATTCTTTGATGTTCTCAGTAATCAGACAATTACTTGCAATGATTTGGGGTTTCTATTCTTTTTCAAGAGTTACTGCTTTCCATTCAAGAGTTACTGCTCTCCATGCTGGCTTGTGCAGGAAACTTTACAGCTATCTGCATATTGCCCTCCTAAGAACATTTCTACATTTTCTTTGGCCCAGACATTACCCTAATAGATCATACACTTACTGATGGAATAAAAGTTGTTTTTCCTTGCCCTCCAATCCTATATGATGACATTGCCTGAAAATCTTCTGCCAAATTTCTTCAATCATGAGAGCTATATGTCATCAGGAGACTCCTTGCAATAGGGGTGCAGGTCTTGGTAGGTCTGAGGGAAATTTGAAAAGATTTCTCTTTAGTTTCAACTCTCTGTGACTGGAGAAGAACAAACTACTTCCACACTGTTCAATGTCCAAGGTGCAACTCAACTTATACATAAATTGAATACATGATAGCAAGTGAAAATACTATAGATTTGAAGTTTTTGATCATATGTGGTTTACTATTTCTCTTTAAATTGTTTTATTTTTAAATTTTTTGTTCCAGTACTGCTTATCATTTGTTTACGACCTGTCCTGGTATTTTGCCTTTTGCAGTCATTTGGCAAAACTTTCTTTTTTAATTTTATCTGATACCCTGAACTATAATCACTTACAAGAGAAGTTCAATAGGTAATACAACACTTTTTTTAAAGCGGGTTGGTTTTAATCAAGATTCCAATACACAATATTAATCCCCACTCTTTTGGCTACAAAATCC
The DNA here is from genome assembly GCF_023864275.1 of Schistocerca cancellata. Classification (NCBI taxonomy): domain Eukaryota; kingdom Metazoa; phylum Arthropoda; class Insecta; order Orthoptera; family Acrididae; genus Schistocerca; species Schistocerca cancellata. Next base: position 284,724,603 of record NC_064631.1, on the reverse strand, counting down.
TATTTTTCAACATCATTTCCATTAAATGCAACTGCCTGCATGATATCACTCTACTTGTCCATGTCAAAGCCAATGTCTTACTGCATCAATAAGCTCCCCATCATCCACATACTGCTTCACATGGAGTTGGGTCAAACAGATGCAAGTTGGAAGGTGTGAGGTCTGGGCTGTAGGGTGGATGAGGAAGAACAGTCCAATGAAGTTTTGCAAGTTCCTCTTGGGTGCCCAGACTTGTGTGAGTCCTTGCCTTGTCATGGAGAAGGAAAGTTCATTTGCATTTATGTGGCTTCAACAAACTGAAGTTGTTTCTTCAGTTTCCTGAGGGTAGCACAATGTACCTACAAGTTGATTTTTGCACCATAAGGGAGGACATCATACAGAATAATCCCTTCAGGGTCCCAGAAGACCATCACCATGATTCTACTGGTTGAGGACGTGGTTTTGAACTTTTTCTTTGGAGGTGAAATGCTGTGGCACCACTCCAAGAACTGTCATTTTGTTTCCAGTTACATTGCTCTTTATTGTCTTCTGTTAGGCGGAAAGGAATCCAAAGGGGAAACCTTTGAGTACTCCAACTGGTAACCAAGTGTGTGTGCACTAACAACACAGATGTCCAGTTGCACAGCAATGTGTTTGTGATCCATCGATCACCGCAAATGAGTGTGTCCACACGTTCCAACTTTACATGAGTCACAGCTGCATGTGAACAGCTGGCATGCGGGAGATCGAACAGGTTTCCATGACCCTGCTGCGATGATGACAGATGCCTCGCCATAACTCACCATGATTTTGTTCAATGCTAGGTCTCCGTCGACTACTGCAAGTGCGTATGAATATCTATGAGGCTGTGGGTTTCTGCCAAACTACTCAATGACTACTCTCTGCTTGGAACACAGCACCATTACAGACACAATTTTGAAGGCTACATATAGTGGAACTTCAAAAACCTATAGGGGCTTAAGTGGGAATATTCCACTATGTCCCACAACAAATTCCACATTTTTCAACTGAAACTTGCCAAGAAAAAAAGTACTGCATTAGTTTTTTGAATTTTTTAGTATAACAACTGTTAAAACCAATATGTTAAATTTCATCTGCACTTCTGACATGGATGCAGTTTAACCGTGGGGACTAAGTTTGAGTGAAATAGTGAGTTCCTGTAATTATAGGTTCACAATGTGAACAGTGTTCAAAACAATTTGAGTGTGTGGTTGGATGAAATGTCCTGAAGCCATAGCCTGGCTTAAAGAGATAAACTTCTGTTTTAAACATTATTTCACTCCACAGCCAATTGTTTTAACAGCAAGTATATCCAAATTATCTTTTTAGGTGTGACTTATCATCTGAGGATCCATGTGTACTGAGAACTTCCATGTTGCATTGAGCATCCAGCAGCTTGATTTCCTATGTCATAGTGACAAGATCTTGCAAAGTGCCAACACAGGCTACTACACATTCTGCACAATGCCATTAACCTACCCTGTATATAGCACAGATATTTTGTTAGCGAGTGATTTTGATCATTATTCAAATTGTTTCCAATTTTCACGTCACTCCCAATCTGCACTGAAATTTTGCTTTAGTTCACCAGATTACTGTTTCTTTAAAACCCCTCATATTTGACTGTTAACACCAGTAGTCTCTGGTTGTATGGCTGTTGCATACACTAGTTCTCTCACACTGCTCTATTTCTAAAAAGACTTCCCAGCAATAACTGTGTGTATAAAAAGACATTTCCTTTTACAGGCCAGTTACAAGAAAGAAGCAGAGGATACAATAAAAAAGAAGTTGAAAGAATTAATTGGCAGTGATGGAAACATAATGTAAAAAGCCATAGTGTGTATCATTACACTGAGTTCACTATAAAATTTACATAGCTAGAAATATAGAAATCTGTTTTGTTTTTAGTGTTACCATGAAGATAATGTATTCTAAATCTATTTCATAAACTTCACTGCACAATGTGGGGGGGGGGGGGGGCAAACACACAATTAAAAAGACTATATATGCCATATAGATGTAAACAATGGACCTCATATTGTAACGTGTAAGTCCACAATAAAACAACATATCCATTACTGTTTTTTTTTAGTATTCAAAACTGAGATAGTTCCTTTAAAAGCATGTGCCCAATTGCCTTCCACATCTTTCCAGTCTGAACTTGTGTTCCATCCCTAATGAGTGCACTGTCAATGGGATGTTAAAGTGTAATCTTCCTTTTACTTTCCATATTAACCCTTCTTTTTCATTAGAGACTGTTTCACAATCATAAAATAATATATACTGTCAGTTCTTCAGCAAAAATAGTAATTCTTTTGAAAATGAGAACAAATTAGCAATGAATTGGAAACAAAATATACATGGATATTAATTTATTAATAAAGATAGGTCTGCAAACAATTATATAAATATTATTATCATTATTAAAATTATTTTAATTTAGTATTTCAAATCTGAATGTAAAATCAGATAACAAATTATTATGTATATTAAAAAAACACTTGTTCTTACCAAAAGGCAACAAGGCAATAGTTGAGGCTTTGTTAGTTTGTTTAATTATGTTATGCTCATCAGCATCTGACAACATGAGGTAGGTAGAAGAATGAAACGTATTGTCCCTTTCCAAATGTTTGTTATATGCATAGGAGCAAGATGCTACTCTTTTCAGTTTCAGCATAAATTTTTGTTTGGAGCGTATGATTTTGGCAATGGTGATCTTCTAATGAAACTTCCGTATGACAGAAGATTTTATAGTTTTGGAACCTAGCAGGTTGAATTCTTACAAGTGACTAGTAAGCTTCACAGAAGACTTCACAGCTGGTCTGGTCCTTTATTCTTTTTGCTTCTCTCCTTTTCCACTCCCCGCCCCAGCCTTTTCCTTACCCCCACCACCTAGTTTGCTTCTCCAACCATGCTCGCAGTCTGGCCTTGACTGATAGAGACTCTGTGTGTGTGTGTGTGTGTGTGTGTGTGTGTGTGTGTGTGTGTGTGTGTGTGTTTGCTCAATACTGACGATGGGGGCCTACCTGTGACTCAGCATCTCTGCTATATGTTGATTAACAACTATACTGTTCATAACATTATCATTATTCCATACTGGGTTTTTCATTATATATATGTTTATAGGTTGCTCTACATTTTTGACTTATGTAGTTTTGTTCTGCAGCTGCCTTACTAATTTTAGTCCAGGTGCTCATCAATTCTCCCTAAACATGTTCAGTACAAAACAACTACAGTGATGAAACTTCCTGGCAGATTAAAACTGTGTGCCCGACCGAGACTCGAACTCGGGACCTTTGCCTTTCGCGGGCAAGGTTCGCAGGAGAGCTTCTGTAAAGTTTGGAAGGTAGGAGATGAGGTACTGGCAGAAGTAAAGCTGTGAGTACCGGGCGTGAGTCGTGCTTCGGTAGCTCAGTTGGTAGAGCACTTGCCCGCGAAAGGCAAAGGTCCCGAGTTCGAGTCTCGGTCGGGCACACAGTTTTAATCTGCCAGGAAGTTTCATATCAGCGCACACTCCGCTGCAGAGTGAAAACCTCATTCTGTGAACTACAGTGATATGGGACAAGTTAGAACACTAAACACACGGTGTGGCTCGAGCAGGAACATGTACAACCCAGAACTTACTTCCAGATGCTTTAAAAAATGTTAGAGAAATATAAAAATAAATAGATAACATAGTTCTATTACAAAATCCACAAATGAAAGACATAATAATATGAGACAGAGAGAAACATAGTGCTGAAAACTAACATAAAATAGTGCAATGTGAGAAGATCAATGACAGAAATAAATATTCACTGTTATGTGTGTGAAATGTCTTATTTCAAACATTGGAACTGAATAACTAGATAAAAGGCAAATATAGGCATTCCTGTTATTTCACAGGCCCCATATTCACCTGATCTGAGACCTTGTGACCTTTTTCTCTTCCTGGAATTGAAAAAAAAGTCTTAACAAAGACATCGTTTTGCAGTTTTGGAGAACACTCAAAATAAAGTGACTGACAAGTTAAAGGACCTAACAGTTGAAGCTTTCCAGCACCGATACCAAGATTGCGAACAAATAACCCCCACACACACACACACACACACACCTTGTATCGCCTTAAAGTAAAAAATTGACAGCAATTCTGCCTCAATTTTTTGTTAAATTATCTCAAGTGAATTTTCCTTTTGGTACATGTAGTTCCCACTATCTTTTGTCAATATCCACATCATTCAAGTACAGTTACACAGCTTTTCTTGAGCTTACAGGTACAATAGAGGATGGAAAAACAAACTGGCATTCAACTTCAGATTAGTTTATTACATACTTACAGCTTGAACTCTGAAGTAGTATACATATCCAAATGCTACAGTTAGTTGTATAAACAAAGGACAGCTGCCCGAATAATGGCAACATTAAAAATACATAATATAAAACACATTCCATCATTCCTCTACAATGAATAATACTGAACTTGGAAGCTGATTCCATCAGTTACACAATTACAATTGTCCAAAATATTCATTGATTATAATTTATATTAACTTTGGTGTTATGTTCCCTTATTAACATTGGTACAATGATATACACACATTACAAAAGTCTAAAAAGGCAAATATTTAAAAAATACAAGTTTCGTTGAATGTTGGAGGGTATACGTAAATGAAGCATCTACAGCATACTTTGGATTAGTTCTAACTTAAATACATACTATATTACAGGCTTTCCAGTCATGTAGGGAAAAAAGTCAGCATACAAAACAAATTTGTATATAATTTGACATATAAATGTTTCCTTCTGATCACGACTATGAAACATTCTGTAATTCTCCACCTGGATAGTAAAGCAAATCTGTATGCAGATATAAAATCCTGTAGGTATTTCAGATCTTTGATTTTGAGTCTTTACTAGTAGTATCAATACAGTAATAACAAAATCTATTAAAGGTAGAATGAACTAAACTCTGAAAGTATTTATCTGTCATTGTTCGGCCCCTGACATCCCAAATTCATTATTTCTTGAAACATATCTATATGAAGTAGCGTGAAATTTCCTCTTACTTGCTCCACACTCCAGCCATAATTTTACATAAACTTAAAAAAAGAAAAATAAAAATGGTGTTTACTTTAAATAGACAACATGTAAGTTGTTTTGGGGGGTGGACATAAAAAACTTAAAAAACTTGCTTTTAGTTACTATCCAATACTTTTGTCAATTGAGCAGTTGAACCAATTGCAAAATTTGTGAATAGTATTTCCCATAGTACTGAACAGATCTTCTGAAAAACAGATCAGTGATATGGAACTCTGTAATTACAATAAAATAGTTTATAGAATTAAGTTTGGCCTTATGTTAAAAAGGTGAAGAGTTGGGTCATTAGTTCTGTAAAGTACTACGTTCACTAGTTACAAAATGTGCTAGTTATGGAGGCCAACTGTGCAATACCTGTCATCATCACCAATGGTGTCTGAATTGGCTGAAGTCAATGCAGCCAAATTACTGTCTTTAACAAGATAACAGTAACTACCTAATATGTTGCACAGCCAAGTATCAAAAAGTGTTCTAGGTGTCTGAACATTATTGTTCTCCTTGTCCTCTACTGGTGTTTAAGCCCACTGCTAATCTTCTGCCGGGGCCTAATCTGACAGTCACAGCCATACCAGGAAGGAAACTTCAACAGCAGAGCCAAATTGTCAGGAAAAAGCAACAAGAGCAATGACATAATACAAAAACATAGAAAATTTTACAGTAATTAACAACAATTGTTAAACCATTTTTACAAGATTTACTAAAAATCTATTACAAAAAGAATCAAATGTCCTTTACATCATTGCATTCCTTTACTTACGAAGAGCTGGAAAGTAAGGAGGGCCCTGTAAATACTAGGGGCAACTATTAGCTTGAAACTTAAACATTCATTCCTTCGAGAGGAAGGAGGCATTGGTTGTGGGGTGATGGAAAGGAGACCCCAGACTGAGAGAGCCCAACAGTCATAACAATAAGAGAGACTAAGAAGAAGGGAAGACATCAGAAAAAGTGGGGGGGGGGGGGGGGGGGGGGGTTGAAGAGAAACACAGTGCCACCTTCAGTTTAGAAATGATAGAAGGAACACAGTGAAAAGTAAAGCTGGCTTAAAGAAGAAGAAAAATGAAAAGTGGAATGCATAATGCAATTAGGAACTTAGTGGAAAGGAAACAGAAAGAGAGACAAAAAGGGAGGGAAAAGCGGGATGGTTGAGAAAATGGTGATAAAATTGAACTGAGTAAATTATTAAATTCTGAGGTAAGTCCTTTCCTTAGTCGGTTCCAAATGCACTGGTAATTACATGAATTCAATTTAAATAACTCCCCCCCCCCCCCCCCCCCCCAATTTTTCATAATGTACCCACACTGACCACGTCAGTGGGCCCTCCATACATATTGCTTCTTGCCAAAATCTTTATTTCTGTGTTGATGTCTATTACATCATCACATTATTCAGAGCACCGTATAAATCAGCAGAACAGAAGTGTAACTAATATGTTGCAGGCCACAAGTTTCCTTCATATCACACACAGCAACTACCGTGAACATTATACAGCATTTATTCAGTTGTTACCCTGTAATGGTTTAAGCATGAATCTCTATTTCACTGAATATTTTACGTCAAGCAATCATCTCACCATTAAATGTTATTTAACTGAAGATACAATAACACCAAAATTTATCAGCTTATTACCACTGTGTATATCAAGTTACAATACTCTGTTGTAGGAATAAACATGTATCACCTGAAAATTCTGCAACAATGAAAGATTTAAGTTATGCATAATAAAGTATAGGATCTTCGCATTGTGAGCAAAAACACTAGCAGAAATTTCAAGAGTGTTTCAACAATCTTTAAAGATATTTTCTGTTATGACATAAAGTGTGATTATTACATTCAGTCAATTTGGTTACTGATATAAGCTCTAAGCTTTTTGACTAGTTCTGGTAATTGTACACATTATAGCCATACGACAGTGGCCTCTATTTATGTACATGCCAACTGCAACCAAAATGGGTGTTTTTCTTCTTAATGAACTTGACATAATAAACCAAATATTTTGGAAAGGTATAAAGGCTGCACTCGGTGATACATGAGAAGTGACACAGGTTATAAAACACACTTATAAAAAAAAAATGAAATTTACTTCCTGAGGTCAGGGAGTGACACACATACAACTGCAGAAGAATAATCTTTTCATCTCAAAGTAGTCTGTGATCCACCATGTAAAATACCCTTCCCAACAGAGCTTGATTATTTTTTCTCTCTGTCGGAAGCAATTCATATGCTGACAAGTGAATTATCAACACTGCCTTCCTTGGTCAGGCAAGTCAGAATGTGTATGTTTTAATGGCTTTGGCATAAGATGTAACAATTTAAAGAGATATTAAGTGTTAATGAACCATGACTGTTTCAAAAATATGGAAAAGTTTTTTGGAGACTCCTACCAGTCACAAATTTTTGTCAGCTGCCACAATTATGTAATAAAGCAACTTCTTTCAAGGTAAAACCTCATCTTTATGCTACAGTGACAATACGAAAAACAGTTAACACAAATAAACATAGGTATTAAAGTTTTAGAGTTGATTGCATTGATGTGTTTTAAGTTCCTTTGCAAGTTGATAAACTGTACTTAACAAGTTCTATGGAGGCATGGAAGTAACTGAACATGCCACTAGGAGACGGCCATTTCATATGAACATAGATGGCCACAGCGAATGCCAAGACTGAAGACCAACTTTAATATCTAGTCAACAAAAATATTTGTGACTGGTAATGGTCTCTCAAAAATCTTTTCAGATGTAACAATATATCAAATCTCTAGTCACCTTTTACAGTATCCTTTGTATTAGTTGGGTTACTGCAAAACAATGTTTCAGTGAACAGAATTTATATAGGTTGGAAATAATTTGGCAGACAATAATGTTGTAGACTTTTAAGATGGGTTGTCCAAATTCCCTGTAAACCTATGTCTTTGTATCAAACTGAGGAAAGGGTACAGCAGACAGAATGAGTCACTTAGATTTCAATAACACATTTGCAAGGAAAATCTCTGAAATGATATGAAGTAATCCATTTTCAAAAATCTGATCGGTGCCAACAAATTATCAGTTGACAAAAATCTTTGTCTTTCAGAAGTAAGTAGAAAAGGGAGAACCTTATTTCAACATAATATTTTGATGATGATCTATAAAAAGACTAGACAGGGAAAAAATCCTGGAGAGACATACTATTACCAAACAATAATAAGGCTGGTCTGTGAACAGAAAGCTATTTTGGAAGTTCTTTTAATTTTTTCTTATCATGGTAATTTAAAAACAGTAACATAAAATATTCATATCTTCTTTAAGGTCCTAAATACATTCTTAATGTGTTTTCCTTCTACAACAAAAACTATGTTTCAAGTCTCTCAGGAACATATGCTGGAAACTAATAAATGAAATGGCAAGCAGTCTCCATTGAATGTGAACTCTGTCTGTCACTAAGTGACAAAGGCTACTCTACCCATAATATGATGGGTCTGTGTTCTTGTTATTATTTATCTCTCTCTTCCTCTATTACAAAAATTGATTCGGGTTCAGAGTGGCAGATATTTATGTTTCCATCATAGTGGCACATCTCACCTGTAGATGTTTAATGGCCTTACTGCTGGCCCCATTACAGTTCTATTTATATACCAAACAATTTTCTCTCTCTTCTATGACCCCAAGCTAACAATATTAATAACTGACACTGCAGCTCCTAACAGAAGTGGCTTTGTACTATCATCTGATAGTATACTAACTCTTCCTAGAACCTTTCCGAGTACACAGTCCTATGAAGTAAGCTACCTCTTGGACTCATGGGTATTATTAAGTGGTAACATGCAAATACATTTTATGATAGAAGAGAAAATGGTAATATGTTACATATTTTTGACCATGTTCTGTTCCTAACAGGAGTTGGATAACACAGAAATAAGAAACTGTTCACATATATTTAGAT